>NC_056728.1:1134285103-1134355103 GCF_019279795.1 Protopterus annectens | reverse complement strand
CTGAATTTCCTGTTTGCACTTATTTTTAAAATCGTTTTTTTTTTAAACTTGCATTTTATCTGTCTCTGGCCTAGCTCTCAAGTGTGGGGTCATTTACTGCACTGTTATAACTTGTTGATACTTGTGAACCTCTGCTATCTTTAAAAAAACAAAAAAACAAAAAAAATTTGCTTTTTCCCGCTTTTCTGAGATTTAAAAAAGTTTAGTTACAGGCTTGCTGTTCTGAACTGTTTGTAAGTTTCTTGGAGGCCATTTTTTGCTTGGGCTAAAGGGAAGTCTCTCTGTTCATCAGTGGCAGTGATAAACATTGAGCAGCCTGCTTGCCCCTGTGGGAGTGGTTACTGCCTTGAAACTGTAGTTTTATTGGCCATTTTGGGTCAATTCCAAACTCCTTGATCTCCCTCTCTTAAAACCCTCTTTTGCGTGGTTTTGCGCGTTTTTGTGCATAGCTCAACAATGGGAAGCGCTGCCTAATTGGGTTTAAACTATTCCTGGCTCCACGAAGTCTGCTTTTCACTTTTTCCCTTAGAACTGCTCTATCTCTCAAATTAAACACCATATTCTCATTCTAAGGCCCTTCACTGGTCCAAATAAGCAATCTTACAAGTTAGCACTATTAAACCATAAGCACTACTTACTCTTATACTCTCTATGATTACCTTGACCCCTATTGGTCCATCTTAATTCAGTTTCCCTATATTACTCTAGCATGTCCAAAGGTCAGTCAATGGTTTCCTCTCCAGTCCAGCTGGTGAATCTGGGAATTCTGAGGCAATGTTACAACTGTCTCATGTACATGGGCAACCCTCTCCTCCTCCAAACAGGTTCAAATATATGTGAGAGATGCAACCATATAGCCAAACTGGAGGCTGAGCTCTCTCATCTCAAAACTGGTGAAACCAGTCAGGAGGAGAAGGTAACCTCACACAACACAATTCCAGTATCACATAGTCCCACCACATCAGCGAACCAAAGACATAAATACACAAAAACATACTCATAGGCTCTAAATAAAAATCTACCTAAGCAACAGAGACCTCCAAAGCAGACATCCAAGGAAACGCTACCCCAAAACAAAACACGCACAACACATAGCCCACAAAGTCAGTGTGCCAAGCAGCCACAGCCCTTAAGGCTGAATAACACACCTGATACTCTTGTAATAGGTGACTCTATTGTCAGACACACTGACGTCCCGCTCACCAGGCTGAACAAAGAGAAGGTCACGCAAGCACTCAAGTCACTCCAAAGCAAATACAAATATGACTCAGTCATCGTACATGCTGGTGTGAATGACCTGAGACGTACCTCCCTGGACTACATGAAAAGAGACATAGAGGAGCTCTCTGATCATGTAGCCCAGGCCGGTATGACCCTGACCTTGAGCAGCATCTTACCCTCACCTAGAATGATGCCACAGTACAAAGACAAAATGATGGATTTTAACAATTGGCTAAAATTTTGGTGTCATTCAAAGGGGATCCAGTGTCTGTCAGCCTGGGATGACATGCTCGACAAGCCACGTTGTTGCTAGGGCGGCTTGCACCTGTCACCACTGGGCTTTCGGATATTGGCAAAGGCTCTTGCCACCCCCATAGTGCCTTTTTTAGGCAAGGCTCAAAAGTCAAACCCACCTCCATAGACAGCACAAGGAACAAGAAACTAAGGTTAATGCTGCTAAACACCAGAAGTCTTAACCTCAAGATGCACGCACTCGAAGCTCTCCTCAGTATGGAGAACATCGATATCTGTGCACTGACAGAAACCTGGTTCAAGGCTCCAGAGAGCACCCCAGCACTACCAGGTTATACCTCATATCATGCTTTTCGGCCCCAAAACCCAGACCGAACCACAAAAGGAGGGGGAGTTTCCATATTTATCAAGGATATCCACACCTCCAGGTTAGTGGCATTGCACGAAGTATCGGAGATCATCCATGTGCAACTAACAGTGGGCAAGACTGCTTTTCAGTTTATAGCATCCTACAGACCACCCTCTCAAAGTCAGGAATCCCACTCGGCTTTCCTGAAAACATTGGAGAACATGAAGATCTCTCTGAACACCATTATATTGGGCGACTTCAACTACCCAAACATAGACTGGGAGCACTACTCAAGCCCCAGCACCTTAGCCCAAAGGTTCCTGGAAATTATAAACTCAAATGCTATGGAACAACTAGTCACCACTCCCACAAGAGGGGATAACATACTAGACCTGATCATTACCAACATGGGTACTCTATGCTCCACACCAGAAGTATATCCCTCATTGGTAAGATCAGACCATAAATTAATTTCACTGGATATCCACATCCCGACCCCACCCCCAACCCAGAAAACCACAGTGAAAAACTTCTCAAAAGCGAACTTCTCACTTCTCAAAACCTGAAGTGGAATCCTTCAAGGCCCAAGGGCCAGTGGAAACTACGGCCCAAACTGCAGAATCCTATATAAACGCATTCTACGGACATCTCCAGGAATGCATGGATCATGCTATCCCAAACAAAACCAAGACCCAATCATCCAAAGGCAGGCGTCCAGTCTGGTGGACCCCAGCCATAAATAAACTGTACAACAGAAGGAGGAAGCTACTATATGATAGAGCAAAATCCCTACTAGGGAAGGCAGCTCTGATCAGTACTAGCAAAAAATTACGATCCCTCATAAAATCCTCCAAGGCCAGCTTTGAGAGAAAAATTGCACAGGACACTAAAGACAATAATAAGGCTTTTTCCAGTTATGTTAGGAACCTGGGATGCAACTCCCAGACTTGTTCTGAGTTGATTCTAAACGACAAAAAATACACTGAACCCACAGACATCGCCAATATCCTGGCAGACAGGTTCAGTGCAAACTTCTCCACCCCCTCCCCCCCAAAAGAGCAAGTATCTATCCCGGCAGAGGGCTGCCTCCCAAACATCTCTGATGCTCAGGTGAAGGCTGCCCTCTCCAAAGCAAAAAACACTGCTTCCATGGGACCAGATGGCGTCCCAGGTTGCATCCTACATGAACTCCAAGAAGAACTAACCCCTCAAATAAAACAGCTGTACAATCTCAGCCTCACTACAGGATATGTGCCCACAGAATGGCGTACAGCAACAGTGATCCCACTCCACAAAGGTGGAGCCTCTACGGACCCTGGAAACTATCGCCCCATAAGCCTGACTAGCCTAGTCTGCAAGGCTATGGAGAGGACCATCATGGAGCTCATAAACAAAGACATTGGAGACCTACAGACACTAGATCCTACCCAATTCGGCTTCGTCAAGGGAAGATCCTTCCTTTTGAACCTGGTCGACTTCTTTGAAACAGTCACCAAAGCCATAGATGAAGGGAAGGTAGTCCACACAGCCTATCTGGACCTAGAAAAGGCATTTGACACAATACCCCACTCGGGCATCATAGATAAGCTATCCAGCTTAAATATAAACCCCTATGTCACAAGATGGGTCGCAAACTGGCTCAAAGACAGAACCCACAGAGTGAGAGTTGCTGGAGCCATGTCAGACTCGAAACCGGTCACAAGTGGCATCCCACAAGGCTCTGTCCTGGGACCACTCTTGTTTGGTATATACTTTTCCGAGGTACAGGCCAACGTGGGAGGACTATGGCTCACCAAGTTCGCAGATGACTGCAAACTGGGCACCATAATCGACTCTCCAGCTGACACAAACATCCTTCAAAAAGGTCTCACAGAGACGGATAACTGGTGCCAGAGCCATGGTCTAAAGCTAAATGCCAAAAAGTGTATAGTCATACCCTTTGGCAAAAACAATGTGCCCACAAATTACCACATAGGCGGTAATCCATTAAGTACAGAGAAAGTAATTAGGGATCTGGGGACCCAAGTTGATAGCAATCTCTCCTTTGACAACCACATTGCCAGAGTGGTTAGAAAGACCTTCTACATAGCCCACCTCATCATGAAAGGATTCACATCTAGATCAAGAGAGGTAATCGTGCCCCTTTATTCATCCCTCATCAGGCCTATCATAGAATATAATGCCCCTTTTGGGATGTACCTTACCCGACACCTGCAGCAATTAGAAAGACCCCAAAAGTACCTCACCAAGAGGATCAAGGGACTCAAGCAGATGGCATATGCTGCTTGGTTAAAAAAACTCCAGCTCTACTCAGTTGCATACCGCCTACTTTGAGGCGATCTATGCCTGACATATAAAGCTATGTCCAATCCAGAATTAATGGACATGCTCCACCTCAGTAAATCTAAATCCCTTAGAGCCACACGCTTGAGGGACTTGAACCTCAGCACAGAAATAAGTAGAACTTGCTGTAGGGACAGATTCATAACCCAGAGGCTCCCTTCGCTCTGGAATAAAATTCCAATTCATGTTAGGCAGAGCACCTCACTGAATCTCTTCAAGAAGAATCTTGATGAGTGGATGGGGGATTGTAGGTTTGTCCCGGGGATTACTTCCGTGTCACTATTAGACAGAGGTACAGTAAACTAAACCTTAAAAAGGGCACAGTATACTCAAATCAAGGGGTGGCGTAAGCCAAACAAAATCGGGCTAGGCTTGTAATTGCCCCAGGGCTGATAGCCTAGTATGAACCTATGAACCTATTAGCCTGATGAGTCTGATATGTAAAGCTATGGAGGATATCATCATGGACCTGATTAACAAAGATATAGGAAATCTCCAAACTCTAGACCCCATGCAATTTGACTTTGTGAAAGGGAGATCATGCCTGCTCAACCTGGTTGACTTCTTTGCGTCAGTCACCAGGGCTGTGGATGAAGGTAATGCAGTGCATACTGCCTACCTCAATCTGGCCAAGGCCTTTGATACCATCCCTCACTCAGGAATTATTGATGAACTCATCAAATTAATCATCAACCCCTATATCACTAGGTGGATTGCAAACTGGTTCACAGATAGAACACACAGTATGAAAGTAGTGGGCTCCAAGTTAGACTACCGACCAGTCACGATTGGAGTCCCACAGAGATCGTTCCTGGGTCCTCTCCTGTTTGGCATCTACTTCTCAGAAGTCCAGACCAAGACAAAGGGACTCTGGCTGACCAAGTTCACAGATGACTGAAAGCTGGGAGCCATTATTACCTCCCCAAGTGATGCAGACATCCTGCAGAAAGGCCTCACAGAGACCAATGACTGGTTTCAAAACCATGGCCTTAAGCTTAACGCCAAAAATGCATCATCATCCCCTTTGGTAAAAACTCAGTTCCCACTAATTACCACATCGATAGGAGCCCACCAAACACTGAAGGCATTATAAGAGATCTGGGGATGCAGGTTGACAGCAACCTCTCCTTTGACCACCACAATGCCACTGTGGTCAGAAAGACCTTCTATGTGGCACATCTCATTACCAAGGGTTTTGCATCCAGGAAGAAATAGGTCATTATCTCTCTCTATTCTTCCCTCATTAGACCAATCACTGAGTTTAACGCCCCATTTGCATGTACCTCACTAGACTAATGCAACAGATGGAGAGGCCACAGAAGTACCTCACAAAGAGGATCCTAGGCATTAAACCCTACATGGACAGACTCAAAAGACTCCAGCTATTCTCTGTCTCATATTGACTACTTAGAGGCAATCTCTGCTTGACTTACAAAGCCATGTCTGACCCAGGTCTGTTAGAAATGCTACATCTAAAGAAATCCCAATCTCTCTGCACCACAGTCTCCAGAGACCAACAACCTCATTACCAAAATCAACAGAACATGCTGGAGGGACATTTTCCTCACCCAGAGACTGCCCATGCTCTAGAATAGACTTCCTATACATGTCAAGCAGAGCACCTCACTGTTCCTCTTTAACAGAAATCTTGATGAGTGGATGAGTAATAGAAAGTTCACCCCAGGGATCACTCCAGTGGCTCTACTTGATAGATGTACTGAGAACTACATTGGGTGGCGTGATGCCAGGGCACTTCTATGGGCTAGGCTTGCAAAGGTTCCAGGGCCATTAGCCTAGTACACACCTTTGAACCTTTACAACACAGTCGGTCTCCAACTTTTTCTTTTATCTAAAAAAATAAGTTGAGGTAACACATTTCAGGAAACAAGAACAGCTGTTTTGGATGTAGGTTTTTTTTTCTTAGTTCAGACTTATTTGGTTTCCTTTTCAGAACACTTCTTTCAGATTGAGGCTCATCAGGAAGTACTCATCTTTTCTTCCAGTTTCATCTTACTGTGGCACTGTGTTCTATTTGCACCATGTAGGATCCCAGATGATTTTGTGTTATGCACTACAACACTGTCCCCAATCCCACCCTGCACCTTTAGGTGTACTTGTTGGCGTGGTTGAAGGACTAGTAGTGGTTGTGTTGAATAACATTGGTTGTAAAACTTTTGCATGAAACTTTAGTTCATTGGTCTGTTTGGATTAATTGAACAGAAGTGTTTTAGGCTCATGTTTTTACTCTATGATTGACATATCATTTCTTATTTGTCTTCCAAGCATTAGCTGTGAAGGCCTTAGTCCTGTAGCACTGTGTGGAGGAGCTCCATATGACACAAAAATGTTGTGAATTCCAGGTTGGCTCAGTACATTTTATCTGTTTGAACTGCTCTTTCCACTTCTCCATTTGACTGAGGATAGTGAGGATTGGACATGAGACAAAAACTGTGTACCATTATTTCTAGCCAGTTCAGTAGATGTGTCATATTTGAAGGACATGGTTTTGAACCTGGCTATGATTTGTTGCCTAGTTGTGGTTGGTACATGTATTTCTTTCTCATGAGAGTAATCAGCAGCAGCTGTGAGGAATTTATTTATTGATTGATTTATTTGTATTTGTTTACCAGGGTAGCCCTCTAGTCTCAATGGACCATTTACAAGCACAACCCAGGCGAATAGGATCACATAAGAAATGAAAAAAAACATATTTACGAATACAAGGATATGCTATATATATATATATATATATATATATATATATATATATATGTATATATATATGTGTGTGTATGTATGTACGTATTTACAGATGCAGGAATATGCTACAACATGTAGTTCAAGAAACAGTTTATAATGTGAAAACGTGGATGGAAAAATGGAATTATGCTTAGCAGAGCTTTATGGATAAGATGTAGCCATAATGGCTGAGATGGCTTACACTACAGGGAAAGCAGCATATCATTATATACAGTCATATGAAGACATTAGAAGAGGCAAGTGAGAATAGCTGCAGGAAAGGATACCATGGGGAGTAGACAGAGAAAACCTGAGAGGCAACCAGAGGGAAGAGGAGTAGAAAAGAGAGAGAGAGAGAGATGTGTGAGAGAGATGTAAAGCGAAGAGGAAAGTAGACTGACAAGCAGTAAGGAGATAACAAAATGAGATAAGGCAGGATGAAAGAGGAATAAACGGGTGTGAGAGAGCTGCAGAATTCTTGTAAAGTGATCTGAGTGAGTGCAGATGTACTTTGTTTAGGTGAAAAAGTTTTCCTTGTGCTGTTGTCTGAAAGCCAAGTACTTTTGGATGTCTCAGATTGAAAGAGGAATGGACTCTGTAGTTTAGGTGTTAGAATGGAGAATGCATGGTCAGTGCAATAAAGTTTAGTAGAGTCTACCTTCAAACTTGTACAACTCAGCAGTTGTCTTTTGTATAAGACCTTATTAATGGCTCTCACTTTTGAGATGATTTATGAAAAGTGCAGTTAGGTACAAAAAATTTTAAATGTATTAGTTAATATTTGGCACCATACTGATGTTTTGGCTCTTTCTTTGCATTTAGCGAGACCTTCCCGATCGTTGTGTATTTGATGTAGGACTTAAGCTCACTGCAATGGCAATGATTCTGATAGCTGTGCTCTGACTGTATAATACTTACAAATGTATTGTTTGATTTTTGTCCCGCAACCTGGCCATGCATCACAAATGTATTAGACAGTAGTTTGTAACTCAGTCATTTTGAGTAACCTGTTGTCATTTTGCAGTGTACATAGGTGGCAACATTTTCCTCAGTATTTGAGAATGATTGGTCATGTATAGGATTCTTGGATAGCATTTCAGCAACAACTAACTGCTTTCCAGGCACATTTATTAGTCTGACATTAAAACTTCTCAGTAAGTCTTTGACACCTGGATGGCACTCTGTTTAGCTCATAGGAATTAATTAGTGGAACCAATGGTCTGTGATAAGCTTGGAGTTGGAAACTCTCTAGACCTGATAGGTACCTGGAACATTTTTCATATGTCTGCACACTTGTGGGACACTTTTTTTTTAAATCTGTGATTATCATTGTCCAGCATCAGTTAACATTGTGAGGCAAAAGGCAAGAGGCTGTAACACTTGATGCTATGTTGTCCCATCTCATCTTCGTACTTGCTGGTTGGTTCAGAGCCGATCCTCGGCTCTGACTCGACCGATTTACTATAGCTCGAGAGCTTTTACTGGCTTGAGGCAAACCCCTATCCCGACATGCCTCACAGTAGCTATCCAGTTCTCGTTTGCCACCTGCAGCATCAAGATTATGACTACTGGCTCAGGCTAAGTACTTTGTGTTTTTTTCAATTTATCGTTATCTTTCTAAAAGTTTTTGTGGTTTTATTGACTTGGTAGATAGTATACTATCCCCTGTTAGTCTAATGACCCCTTTCTCTGCTTGTTGTGGGTGTTTTTGGCCATTGTTTTCTCCTCAGGCCTTGCTTTCCCCTTTGAGCCCGTTTAAATTAGAGGGTTCTTTTTTCCCCCACCCTTTCTGGGATAACCGTTTAAGTTAGAGGCTCTCCCATCAGGGGAGTTGCCTTTTAAGTTAGAGGCTCTCACCCTTTTTTCTCCTCCCCTTCAAAAAAAAAAAAGTTCTTCCTTTTTGTTGTTTGGGCTACCTGTTACAGCCTGGTTGTAGTTAGTTGCTGTGTGCTGTTAGCTTAAAACGTTGTCTTTTTTTCTAGTAATGTGAAAAATTCTTTTTTACCATGTCTAAGGAGTTGAAACCCTCTGGGTTTAAAAAATGCGACTTGTGTTGCCAGAAAGTGTCCCTTACGGATGAGCACATAAGTTGTGTATATTGTTTAGGGACTGTTCAACTGCAGGACTCTTGCTCAATCTGTCACGCTTTCAGTTCCAGAGTCCTGCAGGAGAGAAGAAATAAGCTAATTTTGCGTGGCCTTATGAAGAACCCTCAAGATTCTTCGTCTCAGGGTCCTCAGCCAGCTAAAGTGTCCGAGAAACACACAAGCCATCAGTTCTGAGTTCAGAACAGAAAAAAAAACACTGAAAAGCCTTCGGCTCTGTCGGCTCCCAGCATTGGCTCTGACAAAGCTGTTTCCAGCAGCTCCATCTGTGTCCTCGGAGCCAGTCCGGACCAATAAGAGATCAAGGTCTCCTTCTTTGGAGCTGGTACACTTTGCTCCACAATCTGCTCTGCTGCATCTTGGAGCAGGCAGTCACTGGTCCTCCTCGCACTCCTCTTGGTCCTCAAGGCTTTTGGATCACAACGTGGAGAGAGTGGTCAGCAGACTCCTCAAGTCACAGGCACTTGCTAAATTACTTTCCAGCCCAGCCCATAAGGAACTGGCTCCTTCGGCTCATCCAGCTTCTCCATCGGTTCCTCCTCTGACTCTCTTGAGCACGGAGCTGGAGTGCATGGAGGTCATGGTGGTGGAACCGTCGGCTCCAATTTCTTCTCCTTTATCGGTTCCGACAACCGCTCCGATCTCCTCGATGTCTCGGTTCGTCGAGGAATCTGGGTGCCGAAGCCCTCTCACCGGCTCCGAGGAGGGAAGTGGAATTGGACCATTGTCCGACCTCACTGTCCCTCTCAGAGCTTCGGCGCAGGTGGGCTCAGCTCCCACATCGGCCTCGCAGACATCCTCCTGGTTCGTAGGAGATCTCCGGGCTCTTCGGAGCCGGCGGCTCCTTCGACTCAGGACCGTGGCACCTTCTAGGTGATGAGGAGCATGCTGTCTCCTGAGACTGGTCCACCCTTGGCTCCATTGGCTCCTTCTCCTTCGGTGCCTGTGCCTGCATTTGACCCTCCTCCTGCCTCCAAGTGTAGGGAATCTGTGTTCCAGGATGCCCTACTGGGTGACCCCACCTCTTCTGAAACCTCCCCCGAACATTCGGAGGAGGCTTCTCAGAAGAAGAAATGTAAGAGGAAGCATCTAAACTCCCCTGAGTCTATCACTTCAGATACAGACTTGGATGAATCAGAAGGGTCCCCACGGTCCCCCTCTGAGGATATCTCCTTTTCAGACATCTTAGAAATCAACAGAAGTTAACTATCCAGGATACACCACGAAAACACCTTCTTTTGACAAAAAACTCTTTATTCCAAGGTAAAAAATCGAGATAAGCGCTTTCACTTGCAACTGCAAGCTTCTTCAGATCAAATAATAAGTGTGGTACAATGGTTTTTATATCTCTAGTTGTGATCTCTAATCACTTGATTGACAAATTCATTGAATGCATTCAATTAAGCAATCAAAGCCTCACCCAGTAGTGAGCAACATTTTCTTGCGTTTAATAACTGCAAGGCTTCTCTGTAAAAATGTGGATATCATCTATTATTTATGAAATACACATTTAGCCTTAATATTATATGACATTATGTTGCACACAGTGTTTTAATTATGTTAGATTCTCAATCAGACGCATAATAGATTTAACATTTGGTGCAACTCTACATTTATAGTTGGTATCTAGCTATAACGCAACTTTCCAATTCCATTGCTTAAATACATTACTGTTGTTAAATACTGGTAATCTTTCCATGTGCTTAAATATTCCATCTAAATAAAACAAATAGATATGAAAATAAAATAAAATAAGATAAAATGAAGTAAAATGAAACATATCAAATATCTCGTCCAATTCTAAAAACATTCAACCAACGGAACAACATGTCACTTAGGTTTTTGTTTATAACATCTTAAAATTCATGTATTTATATGACTATATGTTCAAACCATTTTTAAGCATATTTCTGTGTTAAAACATAACTATGACAGAGAATCACTGAAATCAAACTGTCATTGAGTGAAATACGGAATTATTACATGAATATGAATGATGATGCATT
Organism: Protopterus annectens; assembly: GCF_019279795.1. NCBI lineage: Eukaryota > Metazoa > Chordata > Ceratodontiformes > Protopteridae > Protopterus > Protopterus annectens. The sequence continues at coordinate 1,134,344,088 of NC_056728.1, read as the reverse complement.
TTATCAGGTGGATATACAAGACTTAGAATCATTCATAGTCACTATGCAGCGCTTCGCTTAAAATTCATAAATTTATATGCTTCTGCTCTTTCTAAACATTTACATCTTGTTTATAGAGTTAACGTGTATATAATGTATAACATGATATGACAATCCCATAATGTCGCTAAATAAATAGCGAACTATAGTTTGTAGCTCCCCCATCATTTTGTCAAATGGTGGCACTGTTATTCGAAGACTATTACTGAGTCTTTGTACATCATTGTGTGCCTATATATATGAATATGAATGTCATATATAGACCCTAGTCATCAAATATAACTAAGTAATATAACTAAATGATTTATGAAAAATTATAAATCACTAATCTGTTGATAACATGTATCAAAAGATATATAAATAATAATAAATGAATAAATATATAAGTGACCAAATATATATATGGCTTCTGTAAGTATTGTCATCACTATTAATATATATAGTCTCATGTGAATTAATTAATATAAATATGTATATAGTATGTAAAACTATCATCTGTGTATGTGAGAATATAATAAAATATAATAAAAGTAAATAATAAATCACATAAATATACAAATAAATATCAAGATGTAACTTCTAGATATGACTTGAGAGTATATATTGTAACTTGTGTCTGATGGTTTAGACACATTACAACTCTTTTTCTTGTCATTCATTCAGAAAAAGTACAGATAAGAGTCAAAACTGTGTATTGCAATAGTGAAGCAACTTGGTTGATCAAATGTCAGATGTTAAGTTGACACGTCCACAAAATATGTAATGCTCACATTTTATCAAACATTTAATGTTGATCACATTATCATATTCTGCTTTGGCTTCATCTCTTGATATCAAATATTTATCTAATTATGCCCTGCTATAATAGATTAAATTGTCAGACATTCAGGAGCCTGTATGGCTCCAACTGAATCACATATAAAGTGTTCAGATGGACAACACCTCTACTGTGAGTCGCTATAGCTCATCCTACATCATTCGCTAAACCTGACAGTGGTGTACTAGACTTAAGAAATACTGCAATTGGTCTCTGGTCTCTTCAACGAGAGTAATATATTTAGTCTCGTGGATTGGGCTGCTTTAGGCTATGAGTTATGGAGTAGTTCTGTCATGTATTATTTTATCTTGTTTTTATTTTGGTTTTTGTTCTTGTTAGTTTGATCAAATGATGGATTTATCAAGACATTTTCAATTCATTAAAACAGCGGATTGCCCTTTCTTTCGATGTCTTAAATGTTTACTAATTAAATTAGCAAGAAAGACCTGCTAAACTATAGACAATTATTTATCTAGAAATAACCAAGTTTCATTACATGTTATATCGATATAAAAATGATGAACTAAACAATATAATGCCTCTGTTTAGAATGGCGTGTAAATGAACTAGCTGGTATATAAGCCTATCAATATGACAAAATAATACCTAGAAACATCTGCAATGGATGGTAAAGATAAATAATATAAAAGTAAGCAATAAGAAGCTAATAAAAAATACAACTATGAACGATGAAAAGTATAAGAAATGTATATATATAAATGGTGAAGTAGCCTGTCTATCTAAATCAAAAAATTGTTTATTCCAGGAATGGTTTCACTGATACATAGTTATTGATGCCTGGTGTTCTATGTGCTCCAGTGTTAAAAATCCATTCCATTTCCAGTTTCGCTAAGACTCTCTCATTGTCTCCCAGTCTCGGACTACAATTAATGGTTTGTAAAACCCTAAATTTAAATGTATGTGCAGGATGTGAAATAGTGTGCTTTGCTAGAGCGTTCAATTCATTTCTCTTGCGTATGTCATATACATGGTTGTATATGCGCTCTCTTAATCTCCTCTTCGTGAGGCCAACATAGAAAGCTGAGCATGTATCACAATTGGCCATATAGACTAAATTCATAGAGTCACAGTTGTAGTTATCTTTGGGTTTAAAGTGAAAGTGCCCATATGGATGGTGAAACTCTTGTTCAGAGTTTATATGCTGACACATGCTACATTTTTTGCATGGGAAGGTTCCTATTGGGTTAACTACTCTATTTTGGGTACAGATAATTTCATTGGAGTTATATGCAAATATAGTTTTTAGATTGTCACATGTCCTGAATACAAAATTCGGTCTATCACCTACTACTTTCCTTGTTTCTTCTTTAATCCCTAAAATATTCCAATGTTTATAAATGATATTCTTGATTTCCTGTATATCATTTGTATATTTTAAAGTGAAATTAACTGTGTTTTTCTGCTTATAAAAACTGGAGCATTGTCGGTCATTATATCCCTTTTCTCTAATGCTACTTGTTCTTATAGTGGTGTGTTCATTCACTGTTGGTATAACACAGTTCTTAATATCTCTCACTAGCTTCCTTTTGTATCCTCTCTCTATAAATAATTTCTCCAAGTTATTAGCTTCTATTAACAATGTTTCTGTATCCTTACAGAGTCTAGTTAGCCTTGAAAATTGACCTTTCACTATGCCTGCAAACATGTATCTTGGGTGCATGCTGTTATATTCTAAGAGAGTATTCCTCCAGCAAGTTTTCCTAAATAATTTATGGGACAATCTTTCATTGCTGTCATAATATAAAGTTAAATCCAAAAAATTAACTTCCCTATATGAGTGTTCACATGTAAATTTTAAAAATGTGGTTGTTCCTTCTATGTATGTAACAAAATTATTTAGTTCTTCAATTGTGCCATCCCAGGCCAAAAATACATCATCTACAAATCTTTTATATGTCCGTATATGTGCCATCCATCTGCTATTGAAGATGTGCTCCTGCTCCCAATAATTCAGTACCAAATTTGCGTACGAATTGGCACATGGGGTGCCCATCGCGACACCCCATGTTTGCAAGTAGTATCTCTTATGAAATATAAAGACATTGCATTCTAATACTAAATCAAGTAACTGACATATTAATATTTGTCTATTCCTTGTATAGTTGCTGTTTTTTACTAGCAATTCTCTTATTGCCTGTGTTCCGTAATCATTCGGAATACAGGTGAACAGGTCACGAACATCCAGGGTGACTAGTAACAGTTTTGCATTCTTCTTTTCTATGTCATCATAAGATTCTAGATCTCTCAGTAGATGTTGAGTGTCTTTCAAAATATGTTGTGTATCGTCCACTAATGGCCTTAACATCTTCTCTATGAATATGGAGATATTATAGGTGGCCCATTGTCTGCCCGAGACAATAGGTCTCATGGGTAATGGTTCTATTTGTTTGTGTATCTTGGGCAGACCTTTCAGTGTCGGTATCAATGGTTCATTAATATATAGAAAATCGAACATCTCTTGGCTCACCTGTCTGCACATTAGTATGTCATATAGCTCTGCGCTAACTTTATTAATGATTCTCTTGACTCCCTCAAGCTGCAGTTCTTGATATGTTTTGTTCTGTTGTAGACTATTCTCTATGTTAATTAAATATTCATATCTATCCAACACTACTATTCCCCCTCCCTTATCAGCGTTGGTAATCACTAACTCTCTGTTTGATTTCAAGTTGTTCAAAGAATCATATTCTACTTTGTCTAAGTTAAAAAATCTGTTTTTCACATATTTAGCAGCATACAAAGTATAAAAGTCCTTCTCACACGTTCTTACGAAGCACTCTATATCTGGGGGTAGTGTAGGTGAAAAAGTGCTTCTTCTTCTAAAAGCATGGTTAGCAGTGTCCTGTGGGATAACAGTGTTATTGAAGAATAGTCGTAGCGCAGCTCTTCTGGCGAAGAGCCTAAGATCTAGGAGCGTCTCCGAGAGTCTGCTGTATTGAGAGGGTACAAAGTTGAGCCCTCTGTTGAGTAAAGATACATCAGAAGGAGACAGATCAAATGAAGAACGATTAAATACCAAAGTCAATTCCAGCCCCTTTTGGAATTGGTCTCGTACCTGGTGTTGGAGTTTTTCCTTTTCCTGGGTCCACGACTTGTGGATCTCCCCCTGGTGTTCGAAAATGATTTGATCGGAAAAGGGTTATCAGGATTCCTGCTAGATGTTGCTGTATGCTTCCTGATGGTCCCCGTTCGTGTGGAGTCATCTGTAGATTGAAGGGCTAACTGGTTCGGTGGTGGAGTTGATTCATCTATGTTGACCGTGGGTATGTTTCTTCTCTCTCTCATGGACGCTGGCTGTTGTTCTGTATTCGCATCTTTTGGCGCCAAATTCAAATCTGCTGTGCCCGATTGCCTCTGCTGTGGATGGTACCGGGATGGAGTCTGGGTCTCATAATTAGTATGGTTTCTCTGCCAAACAAACACATTGCCTGTTCTAAAGTCTTGCACATCTCTAGTCAGTTTCTTTTGTTTGGTAGTTCTTAACTTCTCACCGTATAATTTAATCTGCATAGAAATGTCATTTAATTTTCTGTGGCATACCTCAGTGTTAAATCTTTCTGTTATAACTTTATATGCTGTATCAATTTCTTTCTGAAGTTCATTTTCCATGGGTTCAAAATAGTCGAGTAGTAATTGTATGTATTTATTGCTCAGTTCAAGGTTTAGAGTTTGCCACCTTTTAAGTAGGTCAGGATATTTCTGTCCATACGTCGGCATGCACAAGATTCGCATGCCTCTCGGGACAACCTTGAATTTGAGACATGCCATTAGATGTTTTCTCTGCCACGACATTCTCTGGTATTTATACAAATTATTCTCGAGGTCTCTTAGTAGCAAATAGAAATCAGTCATGTCATTTGCAGATTCATTCACATTAAAATTGTCAACTGCTGCTTCAGGAAAGTCTAGATTTAGTAACGGATTACCTTGAATCGGCAGAAAAGCTTCAATGCTTAGAGGACCCATTCTCTGGGTCGGGTTGTACTCTAATTCAATGTTGGTGTTCTCCATAGCGTGGAATCGGCCGCAACAAAAAGTATAAATCCAAAAAAGAAAGCACAATTGCCGCTCTGATTCCTAAAGTATCCTGTAGCAAAACGTATCTCCAAATCAACAGAAGTTAACTATCCAGGATACACCACGAAAACACCTTCTTTTGACAAAAAACTCTTTATTCCAAGGTAAAAAATCGAGATAAGCGCTTTCACTTGCAACTGCAAGCTTCTTCAGATCAAATAATAAGTGTGGTACAATGGTTTTTATATCTCTAGTTGTGATCTCTAATCACTTGATTGACAAATTCATTGAATGCATTCAATTAAGCAATCAAAGCCTCACCCAGTAGTGAGCAACATTTTCTTGCGTTTAATAACTGCAAGGCTTCTCTGTAAAAATGTGGATATCATCTATTATTTATGAAATACACATTTAGCCTTAATATTATATGACATTATGTTGCACACAGTGTTTTAATTATGTTAGATTCTCAATCAGACGCATAATAGATTTAACATTTGGTGCAACTCTACATTTATAGTTGGTATCTAGCTATAACGCAACTTTCCAATTCCATTGCTTAAATACATTACTGTTGTTAAATACTGGTAATCTTTCCATGTGCTTAAATATTCCATCTAAATAAAACAAATAGATATGAAAATAAAATAAAATAAGATAAAATGAAGTAAAATGAAACATATCAAATATCTCGTCCAATTCTAAAAACATTCAACCAACGGAACAACATGTCACTTAGGTTTTTGTTTATAACATCTTAAAATTCATGTATTTATATGCGACTATATGTTCAAACCATTTTTAAGCATATTTCTGTGTTAAAACATAACTATGACAGAGAATCACTGAAATCAAACTGTCATTGAGTGAAATACGGAATTATTACATGAATATGAATGATGATGCATTTTATCAGGTGGATATACAAGACTTAGAATCATTCATAGTCACTATGCAGCGCTTCGCTTAAAATTCATAAATTTATATGCTTCTGTTCTTTCTAAACATTTACATCTTGTTTATAGAGTTAACGTGTATATAATGTATAACATGATATGACAATCCCATAATGTCGCTAAATAAATAGCGAACTATAGTTTGTAGCTCCCCCATCATTTTGTCAAATGGTGGCACTGTTATTCGAAGACTATTACTGAGTCTTTGTACATCATTGTGTGCCTATATATATGAATATGAATGTCATATATAGACCCTAGTCATCAAATATAACTAAGTAATATAACTAAATGATTTATGAAAAAAATTATAAATCACTAATCTGTTGATAACATGTATCAAAAGATATATAAATAATAATAAATGAATAAATATATAAGTGACCAAATATATATATGGCTTCTGTAAGTATTGTCATCACTATTAATATATATAGTCTCATGTGAATTAATTAATATAAATATGTATATAGTATGTAAAACTATCATCTGTGTATGTGAGAATATAATAAAATATAATAAAAGTAAATAATAAATCACATAAATATACAAATAAATATCGAAGATGTAACTTCTAGATATGACTTGAGAGTATATATTGTAACTTGTGTCTGATGGTTTAGACACATTACAACTCTTTTTTCTTGTCATTCATTCAGAAAAAAGTACAGATAAGAGTCAAAACTGTGTATTGCAATAGTGAAGCAACTTGGTTGATCAAATGTCAGATGTTAAGTTGACACGTCCACAAAATATGTAATGCTCACATTTTATCAAACATTTAATGTTGATCACATTATCATATTCTGCTTTGGCTTCATCTCTTGATATCAAATATTTATCTAATTATGCCCTGCTATAATAGATTAAATTGTCAGACATTCAGGAGCCTGTATGGCTCCAACTGAATCACATATAAAGTGTTCAGATGGACAACACCTCTACTGTGAGTCGCTATAGCTCATCCTACATCATTCGCTAAACCTGACAGTGGTGTACTAGACTTAAAAAATACTGCAATTGGTCTCTGGTCTCTTCAACGAGAGTAATATATTTAGTCTCGTGGATTGGGCTGCTTTAGGCTATGAGTTATGGAGTAGTTCTGTCATGTATTATTTTATCTTGTTTTTATTTTGGTTTTTGTTCTTGTTAGTTTGATCAAATGATGGATTTATCAAGACATTTTCAATTCATTAAAACAGCGGATTGCCCTTTCTTTCGATGTCTTAAATGTTTACTAATTAAATTAGCAAGAAAGACCTGCTAAACTATAGACAATTATTTATCTAGAAATAACCAAGTTTCATTACATGTTATATCGATATAAAAATGATGAACTAAACAATATAATGCCTCTGTTTAGAATGGCGTGTAAATGAACTAGCTGGTATATAAGCCTATCAATATGACAAAATAATACCTAGAAACATCTGCAATGGATGGTAAAGATAAATAATATAAAAGTAAGCAATAAGAAGCTAATAAAAAATACAACTATGAACGATGAAAAGTATAAGAAATGTATATATATAAATGGTGAAGTAGCCTGTCTATCTAAATCCTTCGGTGCCTGTGCCTGCATTTGACCCTCCTCCTGCCTCCAAGTGTAGGGAATCTGTGTTCCAGGATGCCCTACTGGGTGACCCCACCTCTTCTGAAACCTCCCCCGAACATTCGGAGGAGGCTTCTCAGAAGAAGAAATGTAAGAGGAAGCATCTAAACTCCCCTGAGTCTATCACTTCAGATACAGACTTGGATGAATCAGAAGGGTCCCCACGGTCCCCCTCTGAGGATATCTCCTTTTCAGACATCTTAGAAATCCTTAGACAGAGGGGTGGCCGGAATTCCCTAGCCCCTACTGAGGATGAGTCTGTCTACCTGGATGCATTTGGTTCCCAACCCTCAACCTCTTGGGTGTCTCCGCCTTTTTACCCACTTTTGTCTGTAGCGAGTCGAAAGGCATGGAGCACTCCAGAGATCATGGAACCAGTTCAGAGGAGACTGGATAAATCTATTACTGCTCCCGAGGATAAGTCTTTCCTTTACAAAGGGGTCCCTGTTGATGCCATGGTGGTGGCAGCAGCCACTAAGAAGGAACTTGCGGAAACTTCTTCATCTGTCCAGCCACCAAACAAAGTCTCATACGATGGACAGTTATGGGAAGCGTATGTTTTCTTCAGCGACCTTTAATCTCAGGTCACTGAATTATTTGTCTCATTTCACATGACTTCAGAGGTATGTCCTGATGGAGCTAGGAGATACCCTGCAAGATCCTACAGCTGAAAGGGCTGGGAACAGGGCAGCTTCCCAGCTTGCGACCTTGACCTCCGTGGTTAACTCCTCCATGAGGCTCATTTCTTATGTGGCAGATGGCGCAAGTATGGCAGCAGGTACTGGAGTAGCTTTGTGGAGACACTCCTGTGTGCGCCTTTGTCAGTTTGCGGAACCTTTTAAGTCTTTATTTACCAACACCCCCTTCGATGGCTCATCCTTGTTCGGGTCTCAGGTAAAAGAGACTCTCACCAGGTGTGAACAGGATGGCAAGACTCTCACTGCCATAGGAGTTCATTTTTCCACTCCATCTAGACCCTATCCTAAAGGTGAGAAGAGTGGAAAGATGTGGTTCTGAAAATCCCAGGGAGCTTCGCCTGACACACGTGGAGATTTATCCCCCAGGGGCAGAGGGGGAAACAACAATGTAAGACACCACCCTCACGATATAGGGGGTCCGCAACAGCAAGGCAACAGAGATACTTTCTCTACTAGGCCCTTCCAGCACTCCTGAAGGGAGGCCCGGTTGTCCACCTCTGGAGGCAGTCGGGGGCAGACTATCACTGTACCCAGCAGCCTGGCAATCTATCACGAGAGAAACATGGGTACTGTCGATAATATCCAGGGGTTACAAAATTCCTTTTTCTCAGTTCCCCCCTCAAAAGAAAAACATTCTATCCCAGATGTTCCACCCAGTCTTTGGAATCATGCAGTTCTAGACGTTCAAAGATTGCTAGAAAAAAGAGCCATCCAAAGTCCCCGCAGACCAAATCGGGTCCGAAACTTACTCAAGATTCTTTTTAGTTCCAAAAAAGACAGGAGTCTGGAGACCCATTTTGGATCTCAGCAAGCTAAACCAATCGGTAAAAAAGACAAAGTTCTAGATGGTAATACTGCAATCCATTCTTCCCTTCTTGGGTCAGGACAATTGGATGTGCTCCATAGAGCTCCAGGATACATACTACCACATAAAAATGGACAAGCAATCCAGGAGATTCCTACCCTTTTGGCTGGGAGCCAGTCATTATCAGTTCAGAGCCCTGCCCTTTGGTCTCACCACATCCCCCAGGGTGTTCACCAAGTGTATGGCAGTGGTCACGGTTCACCGGAGGTGTCTAGGATTCCAGGTGTTTCCATATCTAGACGACTGGCTCCTCACTGCTACCACCGAGCATCAACTGTTTAAAGCACGGGATTACACAGTCCAAACTTGTTCCCAGTTAGGCATCATCATAAACTTTGAAAAGTCTACCTTGTTGCCTTGTCAGTCTATTACCTTTATAGGAGCAGACTTAGATACAAGATGCATGATAGCAAAACTGTCTCAAGACAGGGTGTCAACCATTCATCAGCAAGTTTCTTTACTCATAAAAAAGCCGAGAGTTCAGGCAAGAGAAGTTTTACAAGTGTTGGACTCAGTGGCTGCTGCAATTACACTAGTTCCTTTGCCACACTTCCACATGCAGATTCTGCAGTGGCTTCTTTTCGCTCAGTGGTCTTTCCAGAATTTACCAATGTCACACATGATCTTGATCATGGAATCTTGCAAAAAGGATCTAGTATGATGGCTTGTTTCCCCCCAGGGGACTCTGGGCAGACCCTTTCTAGACCCCCATCCTGTAGCCAAAGTGACCACGGATGCTTCCCAGATAGGGGGGGGCATCATCTGAGACAGACTGTCCAAGGAATGTAGCAACCTCAGGAGTACCATTTGCACATCAGTGTTCTAGAGATGAGAGCGGTGCTTCTGGCATTGCAAGCACTTCAAGACTCTACCTACCAGGACCATTGCAATTCAAACAGACAATTTGTCAGTGGTATGGTACATCAACAAGCAGGGTGGAACCAGATCTTACCCCTTGTGTCGGGAGGTGCTTCGAGTATGGCAATGGGCGATGTCTTCCCAACATTTTCTGATTGTGACGCACATTCCCAGAAAATCCAACTTGATAGCGGACAGGCTTAGCAGGGCTATCCTCATGCCTCATGAGTGATCCCTAAAGCAAGAAATTGCGGACTTGATTTTCCACAAATGGGGCCAGCCATGCTGCAATCTTTTTGCTGCTTCCCTAAACAACAAATGCAGCAGCTACTTTGCCCTAGTTCCCCCTCTGGGACAGTCACTCAGGGATGCACTTGTTCAGGGTAGGCCTCCAGGACTACTATATGCCTTTCTACCTTTCCCTCTAATTCCAAAGGTACTTCAGAAAGCAAAGTTGCTGGGTTGCAAACGTCCTCATTGCTCCTTGCTGGCCTCATCAGATATGGTTCCTGTTTCTTCGCCATCATCTTCAACTGGAGCCTTCGATATTGGACCAAGTTATGGACCTCCTGATGCATCAGTCGGGTGGGCTTCATCCTTCCCTCCAAACTCTCAAGCTGACTGCTTGGTTCCTCCACTTCCAGTCTTAGTCGGGCTCCCAAACATTTCCCCGGCTCTACAACACATCTTAGTGTCCTCTCACAAGCCCACTATCAGGAGGATTTACACTAGCAAATGGAAGAGGTTCTCTTATTGGGCGAAGAGTAATGACATTGATCCTTTCACTGCTCCTGTTCACAAGATTCTTGACTTTCTGGCCGAAACCTTCAAAAAAGGGGCAGCTGCAGCTATTATTAGGGTCCAACTAGCTGCCATCTCCAATTTTTATGTAGGAGACTTGGGTTCTAGCATCATGTCCCATACGTTGTGCGGGGCATTCTTACGAGGTACAACTATTTTACGGCCCCTGGAAAGAGAACCTTCCCCGGACCTAAACTTGGCTTTAGTTTTTTTTTTTTTAAAAGCAATACAAAAACAAATTCATTTTAACAATTATATGTACATACCTTTTCAAATTTTAATAAAATAAAAACTGAAAAGCATAATATAAAAACAACGGTCTGATTTCAGACCAGAAAATCTCCTTTATAGTTTTCACTATGATCGTGCAGGGTAACCTTATATTTTACTTTGTGTAAGGTTACCCTGCACGATCATAGTGAAAAAAAACACGTAGTAAAAGGTTGAAAAGTGCATGATGTCACTTCCTGTGACACAGAGTTTAAAATGCCTTTAACTTACTTTGTTAACTGATTCTAAAACCTCTGAGGAAGCTACGTGTCAGTAGCGAAAACGCCTTATTTTGTTTTTAAATAAAAATTGCATTAAGGACTACTGGATTGTTACTGTTCGTGTTCGTGCAAAGGACTCCCGTATTGCACTGTGTTTGTCGCTGGTTTCACTATTTCATTTCCCCTAACAAAAATATGTACTACTTAAAGGGTAAATGGATATATCATTCTTTTAATATTTGATGTTATGTTGTTCTATCTTGCCTTCATTCTTACTGGTTGGGCTTGGAACCGATCCTCAGTCCCAACTCAGCCACATTCTAAAGCTCAGAGTCTTCCACTTGGCTCATGGCTGAACACCCTATCCTATGATGCACTGGTGTGCTACATCAGATCTTGTTTGCCGCTAAGCAAATCGGAGGTCTCCATTTTGGCTGTGGCTAATTCTACATTTTTTCTTCGAATTTTTCCTTTTAGAATTTTTCTACTAGCATATTTATCCGATAGTGTATAACTTTCTCTAATTGTTAACTATCTTATTTTTACCGCTTGGTTGTTCCCCTGAGCTGTTGGTCCATTTAAGTTAGAGGGCCCAGCACCCATTTAAGTTAGAGGGCTACCCCTTCCCTATGTGTCTTATACTGGGTGTATCTGTTTAACTTAGAGGACCTCCAGTCCATTTTAAGTTACAGGGCAGCTGAGTATTCTCTCCCTTGTGCCTTTTTCTCTTGAGTGTGCTTTCTCCTTTTCTATAGTTTTTGTGTGCTATACTTAGATATATACATAGAGATTTTCATATTATTGGTGTGCAGGTGTTAGTTTTCTTAGTGAGTATCGAACTTTAGTGTTAGTTTTTTTCTTATTGCTGTGCTATTTTTATAGATATAGCTGTAAGAATGTCAAAGGAACAGAAAGAAGTTGAAGTATCTGGTTTCAAGAAGTGTCAAAAATGTTTGGAAAAGATGTCTTTGACTGTTGGACACACAATTTGTGTTTATTTTCTCGGCACCATGCATCTTCAGGAATCTTGTAGTATCTGTCACTCCTTCAGCTACAGAGTTTTACATGAGAGAAGGAACAAGTTGATTGTTAGGGGGCTTCTAAAAGTGCCTTTCTCAGAAGCTTTGGAAAGTCAGGCAACCTCCAGCAAATCTCCACCTTCTAAATCTGACAAATCTAACAAAAGGTCGTCTTCTTCTTCATCCTCAGGCCATTCAGAGCCTGCCAAAAAGTGTCGAAATCTACTCACTCAGATCCGAAGGAACATGGGTCCGATAAGTCTTCATCCTCGGCTCCTGAGTTTTCGGAACCGATGGAAAACCATTTTTGGAGCTGGTCTCCTGAATTGACACTGGTCTCCCCAATATTGAGATCACCCATATTACAAAGAGGCACCTCATTGACCCCTTTGTCTCAGTCCTCCAGAACCTTATCGGACAATGACGTGGATAGGGTGGTGCGAAGGCTACTGGAGTCACTGGTGCTGGCCAAAATTCTGTATAATCCATCCCATTCGGACCTGGAGCCAGTAAAGATTTTTTCATCCACTATGATTCCTCCTCTGAGACAACCTGGATCATCAGAGCAGGAATGTCTGGAACCAATGTTGTGATAGAACCATCGGTGCCGAGACCCACAGTTGGGATTTCAAAAACTGTCTTCTGCTCCGACATCCTTGGTGTTGTCCGGGATGTCTAGGGGCCAAAGCTCTCTGGCCAGGTCCGGGGGGGGGGACTCGGGTCCGACACTGGTCTTATCTGAGTTTACCCCTCGGTGCCTCGGCACAGGTGATCTCGGTGCCTACATCAGCTTCGGAGCCGGCTCCCTTGGTCCCGGGGATTTCCTCTGCCTCTTCAGAACTGGAGGGATCCTCAGATCAGGGGAGAGGGGCTTTTGAGCTGATGAGGAGTGTGCTGTCCTCCCATACAGCTCTACACGAAGGTTCTGACATTCTTCCCCTTAAGGCACCAGCTTCTGTCTCTGCACCACCCCAACCACAGACCAGCAGAGATCCTAGGCCTCAGGATACCTCATTGGGTGAACTTCCCTCTTCCGAAACCTCACCAGAATATCCTTCTGAAGAGGGTCCCCGGAAGAAGCTTTGCAAGAGGAAGACCATTGACTCCCTGGATGAGTCTCTTACATCTGACACTGACCTTGAGGAATTGGAAGGGTCCTCATGGTTGCCTCTGAGGATATCTCCTTTGCGGATATCCTAGAGGTCCTTAAGCAGAGAGGCGGCCGGAAGTCCATCAACCCTTCTGAGGAGGAGTCAGTGTACCTGAAAGCCTTTGGATCTCACCCTTCAGCCTCCTGGGTATCTCCACCTTTCGACAAACTTTTGAAACTAGTTAGTTGGAGGGAGTGGGAGTCCTCAAATGCAGTGGAATCAGTCCCTCAGAGGCCTAACAAATTTACTACAGCCTCAGATGACAAACATTTTCTAGTTAAAACCATTCCTGTGGATGCTACGGTGGTGGCAGCAGCCACCAAGAAGGAACTAGCCAAAACATCCTCATCTGTCCATCCACCTAACAAAGAGTCTCGTGTGATGGACAGATATGGGAAGTGTGTCTTTTCTTCAGCGACATTTGCTCTCAGATTGCTGAATTACTTAGCATACTTCACAAGATTACAAGGAGATCTCCGGAAAGAGCTAGGAGATACTCTTCAAGGTTCATCAGCTGCAAGGGACTCAGATAAGGTGACCTCTCAGCTATCCACCTTAACCCCCATAGTGAACTCCTTCATGAGACTCATTTCATATGCAGCAGATGGAGTGAGTAGAGCAGCAGGTTCGGGAGTTTCCCTGAGGAGACACTCTTGGATGCGCTTGTGTAACTTTGTGGAACCCTTTAAGTCTACCTTTGTCAATGCCCCTTTCAATGGTTCCTCTCTGTTTGGACTGAAAGTCAAAGATACACTCACCAGATGCAAGCAGGAAGATAAAACTCTCTCTGCCATTGGAGTGCATTTTTCCGTACCCTTGAGACCGTATCCTAAGGATCCAGGGGGGGTGTGGTTCAAAAAAAAACCCAGGGAGTTTTTCCAGATACACGAGGTGAATCCTTCCCCAGGGGCAGAGGGGGAGATAATAATGGTAGATGCCATCCTCGTGGCAGAGGGGGTCTGCAGAACCAGGGCGACCATAATTCCTTTTGCGGTAGGCCCTTTCAGTGCTCCTGAAGGGAGGCCTGCCTGCCCACCTCTGGAGGCAGTCGGGGGTTGTATGTCTTTGCAGCGGGAAGCCTGGCAAGAAATTACAAGAGACAGATGGGTACAAAGCATAATATCCAGAGGCTACTCTATACCCTTTTCTCTCCCCATCCCAACCTCAAAAAACATCCCAGACATTCCACCCAGTCAAAGGGATCAAGCAACCATAGAAATTCAAAAGTTGCTAGACAAAACAGTCATCCAAAGAGTCCCTGTGGGCAAGATATGTTCTGAAACTTACTCAAGATTCTTTTTAGTGCCAAAAAGAACAGGAGACTGGAGACCCATCCTGGATCTTAGCAAATTAAATGAATCTGTAAAGAAGACCAAGTTCCGGATGGTGACACTACAGTCAATTCTCCCCTTTTTAGTGAAAGACAATTGGATGTGCTCTGTAGACCTCCAAGATGTGTACTACCATATAAAAATGGACAGATCATCAAAGAGTCATGTGCACTTCCGACTGGGAACCAGTCACTACCAGTTTCGAACTCTGCCCTTTGGTCTCACTACAGCCCCCAGAATGTTCACCAAATGCATGGCAGTGTTTATGGCTCACTTGAGGCATCTAGGATTCCAAGTCTTTCCATACCTAGATGACTGTCTCCTAACTGCTACCACCAAGCATCTACTCCAACAAGCAAGGGACACCACCTTACAACTCTGTTCACATTTGGGAATTACTATAAATTCAGAAAAATCTGGCTTGTTGCCATCACAATGTATCATTCATATAGGAGCACACCTAGACACAGTCTCTATGATGGCAAGACTGCTGGAGGAAAGAGTTTCGTTACACAGACAGCAAATTCTCAATCTCATGTTGAAGACCAAAGTCAAAACTAAAACAGTTCTTCAACTCCTGGGAACCATGACAGCAGTGATAACTTTAGTCCCTTTAGCTTGCATGCACATGAGAATTCTTCAGTGGCTTCTATTTGCCCAATGGTCATTACAAGAACTACCCATGTCTCACAAAATCATGATCACGTAATCTTGCAAGAGGGACCTGAGATGGTGAGTCCTTTCCAGCCATGTGACAGTAGGTCATCCCTTTCTTCCTCAACAGCCTATAGCGACGGTGGCCACAGACGCCCTCCCAGATGGGGGGGGGGCATTATCTGGGGAGGACCATCCAAGGCACCTGGCAGGATCACGAGGCCCATCTGCACATCAATGACCTAGAGATGAGAACTTTGCTCTTGGCATAGCAGGTACTTCAGAGCTATCTTCCACTGGGAAAGATTACAATTCAGACAGACAGCATTTGGTGGTCCGTTACATAAACAAACAAGGAGGAACCAGGTCTTAACCCCTTTGTCGAGAGGCACTCAGATGTGGGAATGGGCAATGTCTTCCCAACACTTCTTATTGGGCTTCTGAAAGAAATCTGGACCCTTTTTCTGCGCATATTGGCACTATTTTGGATTTCCTGGCTGAATTGTTTCATAAAGGGTCTGCTGCAGCTACTATCAGAGTTCTATTGGTTGCAATTTCCAGTTTTCATGCAGGTGATGTAACCCCAAATTTGATGTCCCACAAATTATGCAGAGCATTTCTGAAGGGCATCTGCTTATTAAGACCTCTCATCAAGGACCCTCTTCCACCTTGGGAACCTAAATTTTGTACTCTCTAGCCTGATCCTTCCTCCATTTTAGGCCGCATCAACAAGTGACATCAAATTTTTATCATGGAAAACAATTTTACTGATTGCTATCACATCTGCCAGAAGAGTCTCGGAGCTTCAAGCTTTGTCAATCAGACCTCCTTATATGATTTTCCATAAGGACAGGGTGTATCTGCGATCTAATCCATCTTTCTTACCAAAAGTGTGCTCGGAAGCTAATCTTAATCAATCTATTGAGCTTCCAGTTTTTTCCCCAATCATGGCAACAAGGCAGAATATGCACTCGATCAGTTGGACGTACATAGACAACTTTGTTTCTGTGTACACAGAACTAAAGTCTTCAAGAGGTCTGATCAGCTTGTCATCTCCTTTTCAGAGGCTAAAAAAGGCGATCCTGTTTCAAAGGTCACACTTTTGAGATGGCTTTCAAATTGTATCACTTCTAACAATTGACGTCTCCCCTTTAAAGTGAAAGGTCACTCCACAAGGGCGATTGCAACTTCATCGGTGTTTCAGGATAGACTGCCACTAGATAATATTTGTGCTGTGGCTTCGTGGGACAAACCTCACACCTTCATTACTCATTACAAAGTAAACATGACTTCCAGGGACAGGACCTCTTTTGGTTCCACTGTCCTGAAAAATATACTCCTGTGAGCCGCCCAGGATATATGGTGCTAGGGATGCTGTCCCAACCAGTAAGAATGAAGGCAAGATAGGATAACATAACATAAAGAAGTTATGTACTTACCATAACGTTCCATGTTTGTTGTCTATCTTGCCTTCACTCTTACATCCCACCCTCCTTCCCCCAGCCTAGAGTTTCTAGAGGACCAAGAGGAATTTCTTTCTTTTTACCAAGGAAGTTTTCTGACTTTTTCTCTATGTAATGTCCTATTATGCTGTACAAGTTGGTACTTACTATAAGTATCGGCAAACAAGATTTGAGGTAGCACACCAGTGCATCATGGAATAGGGTGTTCAGCTATGAGCAAAGTGGAAAACTCTGAGCTTTAGAATGCGGCCGAGTCGGAACCGAGGATCAGTTCCAAGCCCAACCAGTAAGAATGAAGGCAAGACAGACAACAAACGTTATGGTAAGTACATAGCTCCTTTTTTTTTTTTTTTTTTTTTGCTTTTTCTTTTAAATGGGGAGACTTGTTCACAAAATGGGTCTCCACCAGGAAGAAGATATTCAGCATAAAGAAAAAACAAAATCAAATGCTGGACACTCTGACAATACTAATGTAGTGAACATAGTTATATTCATTAAGTATTAACACTGTACAGATGCCTGATGTTTGACTTTTTTTAAAACCTCTCCTTAGCAGAAGTGAAAGCACCTGCAGGCACGACCTTGATGTAGGTTAACTGTGGCATGTGAGTGGTACAGAAAAATTGAATTTTATGAGGGAATTATTTTTGAAGCTACTGAATTCTTTTTTTTTGCAACTCTTTGCAGGTCCACCAGGAGTTGGCAATCCTATCAGGGCAGTACAGACAAAACTCTTTACCCTGATAAGCTTTTCACTGTAAATGACCTTTAACTTTTTTTTAACTTCTTCAGAATTAAGCAGACCATGGTCACCAAACACATTTTCACTGACTTCATTTATCCTTGGAGTAAAGACAGTCTCACATGCCACAGTTTTGCAGATCAGATTATTTATGTACTGCCTATCCAACATGCAAACCCAGAATTCAAACTTGTGTCCTTTCTACACAGCTAGAAAAATTCTGGTGCAATGGAGTTTGCTTGCTGGTCTATGAATTTCAGTCTCTGCTTCATGCAAATACAGATGTTTTGAGTAACGTCTGTATTTATTTAGTATGAGATATCGCAGTAACATCAAAAAACATATTAACATAGACATTATTTTTTATCATGGCAAACTGAAACTAGATAGTATGATTTAGCAATGGCTATGACCTGTGGATCTGTAGAGGTTATGTGCATTTGAGTACAGCAAGATGGAATGCAAAACATAACTACTGTTCTTTGTATGACAAAAATATTATTCTAACCATTATTTTTTTTCCTGGCACACACAAACCAGATATTATGGGTAAGGCACTGAGTGAAGGGGCTGTTTGTGAATGAAACAACTGGCCCTGCTGTTTGCTGTTGTATTTCTGGCTTTGTAGGACTAATGTGCATTTTGGTGATACAAGCCAGACTACAACATGTTGGTACACTTTGTGTGAGACGAAAGTATGTATATTACTGTAACTGTTAATGTTAAGTTGTCAATCTCGCCTTCATTCTTGCGGGATGGGTTTGGAGCTGACCCTCGCCTCCGACTCTGCCTATACTAAAGCTCGAGAGCTATTTTTACCGGCTCAAGGCTACCCTATATCCCACAATGCTAGGCGCTAACTACCCAGATCTCGTTTGCCGCTTACAGGTGCGAGGTGCGTTTATTACTGGCTCTGCAGGTTAGATTTTATAATTCTTGAATTTCTCCCTTTTAGTCAGATTTTCAGTTAGTTTTTTCTTAGCGACCATCCCATTAGCTTCCCTTCATAGCTAATCTCCCTTCCGGTCCCTCTTAATCCCTTAATTTCTTAACCCCTTGTTTGATTAGAAGGTTAGGCCTTTGAGCCTATTCCCCTTTTTTTAAATTGTCAGTTTAAATTGTTGTGTGACTGACTTAGCTTGTTTTAAAGGGTGTCTGTGTGGGTGTGTGTGTGTGTATTTTCGTACTTTTTAGTATGTCTAAAGACACCAGGGTCTCAGGCTTCAAGAAGTGCGACTCGTGCTGTCAGAAAATGTCGCTGACAGACGGTCACACTTCTTGTGTTTATTGCCTGGGCCCTCTGCATCTGCAGGACTCTTGTTCTGTCTGTCATGCGTTCAGTCCAAGAGTCCTGCAGGAACGCAGAAACAAGTTAATTTTGAGGGGCTTATTAAAGCCTGAAGGTTTCCTGACCA
This sequence comes from Protopterus annectens, assembly GCF_019279795.1. Taxonomy (NCBI): domain Eukaryota; kingdom Metazoa; phylum Chordata; order Ceratodontiformes; family Protopteridae; genus Protopterus; species Protopterus annectens. Next base: position 1,134,325,138 of record NC_056728.1, on the reverse strand, counting down.
AGTCATCGTCGGGGAAGCCTTCGAAGCCATCCAAGCCTTCAGCTCCGTGTTCAGAGCCTTCGACTGGTAGTGCTCTGACTGCTGCTACATCGGCTCCGGCTGGAGCCGATGTTTCCAAGACACAGTCTTCCTCATCGGCTCCGGCTGGAGTCGACATTTCTCAAACTCAGCCTTCGACATCGGCTTGAGCTGGAGCTGATGTTTCTAGGACTCAGTCGGCGCCAATAGTGGTGTCGGTGCCATCTGCCAGCCGTAAACGGTCCAGGTCTCTGTCCTTGGAATCTGTTCACTTGGCTCCGAGGTCTCCCTTACTGTCGGAGCGGAGCCATCGAACCCATTCCTCTAGGTCTTCCAGGCTCTCGGACCATGACCTCGAGAGGGTGGTTAGTAGACTTCTTAAGTCTCAGGCACTAGCCCAGATGCTCCATAGCCCTTCTCAACAGACAGTGGCTATTCCCACCCCATCTTCGATTCCTCCTCCGACTCTTCCTCTGAGTTCGGAGCCGGAGCTTGTGGGAGCCGTGGCCGTCGACACGTTGGAGCCGATACCTCACCTTTCGGCTCCATCGTCGGCTCCGGTCTCTTCCATGGTCCCATCCTTGGAGGGATGTGGATGCATGGACTTCCTCGTTGGCTCCGAGGGGGCGAGTGGCATCAGACCCTTGTCTGACCCCGTTCTCCCTCTCGGAGCTTCGGTGCGGATAAGTTCGGCCCCGACATCGGCTTCGGAGCCATCCCTCTCGGTGCCGGGAGGGGTCCTTATCTCTTCGGAGCGGGGACCTTCTACCCTGCCTGATAGGGGCGCCTTCGAAGTCATGAGGAGCGTGCTGGCCCCTGTGCCTGCTCCACGGTCGGCTCCCTCAGCTCCTCCCTCTGTAGTGCCTGCTGCGGTCTCTACCCACCCTCTCATTCCTGACCATAGAGGTCCAACGCCTCAGATTTCCCCATTGGGAATATCCTCCTCTTCCGAAGTTTCCCCTGATCCATCAGGGGAACCCCCTCGGAAGAGGAAATGTAAGAGGAAGCATGTGGATTCCCCTGAGTCCATTACATCGGATACCGACTTGGATGAGTCGGAAGGGTCCCCACGGTCCCCCTCTGAGGATGTCTCCTTTTCAGACATCCTTGAGATCCTGAAGCAGAACGGGAACTGGTCTACCCTTAATCCTTCCGAGGACGAGTCAGTTTACCTAGAGGCTTTTGGCTCTCGCCCTTCCACCTCCTGGGTGTCTCCGCCCTTTGACCCCCTCATGGAAGTGGTGGCATGGAAGGCGTGGACGGCCCCTGATACGATGGAACCTACCCCACGGAGGCCTTCAAAATTCATAACAGCTCCTTCAGACAAACAGTTTTTAGCCAAGGGTGTCCCGGTTGACGCCATGGTGGTGGCTGCAGCCACTAAGAAGGAACTGGCTGATCCTTCAGTACCTGTCCATCCTCCTAACAAGGAGTCTAGGACTATGGATAGGTACGGCAAGCGGATGTTTTCTTCAGCGACCTTTGTCATGCGGTCGCTGAATTATCTGTGCCACTTCACCCGCCTTCAAAGAGACATGCTCAAAGAAGTGGGTGAGGTCTTACAGGATCCAACAACTACGGGGTCTCAGGACAAAATAAACTCCCAGCTGGCAACCCTGAATTCCATTGTCAACTCCTCCATGTGGCTTATTTCCTATGCGGCCGATGGGGCGAGTAGGGCTGCAGGCACAGGCGTGGCCTTACGGCGTCATGCCTGGATGCTTTGTAACTTTGCAGACCCTTTTAAGGTGTCCTTCACTAACTCCCCCTTTGATGGTTCAGCTTTGTTTGGACCTCAGGTGAAGGATACTTTGACCCGATGCGAGCAAGAAGGCAAGACTCTCTCTGCCGTGGGAGTCCGTTTTTCCACCCCGTTTAGACCATACCCTAAGGGTCAGAAGGGTGGGAAAATGTGGTTCCGTAAACCACAAGAGGTCGCGCCTGACACAAGAGGTCAGTTCCCCTCTAGCGGCAGAGGGGGACAATAACAGACGCCGCCCTAGGGGCAGAGGAGGTCCGCAAAATCAGGGTAGCAGAGAGTCTCTTTCTGACAAACCCTTCCAGCATCCCTAAGAAGCTGCCCGACTGTCCGCCTTCGGAGGCAGTCGGGGGAAGGTTATCACTGTACCCAGAAGCCTGGCTTTCACTCACCCAAGACAAATGGGTACAGTCGATTATATCAGAGGGTTACAAAATTCCTTTTATCCACACCCCAACTCAGCCAAAAGGACCCCTCCCAGACGTTCCACCCAGTCTAAGGGAACAAGCAGTACTAGAAATATCAAAACTGCTAACAAAAAGAGCCATCCAGCCAGTCCCAGCAGACCAACAAGGATCCGGAATCTACTCCAAGTTCTTTTTGGTACCAAAAAAGACAGGGGACTGGAGACCAATATTGGATCTCAGCAGACTAAACAAGTCTGTAAGAAGAACGAAGTTCTGGATGGTCGCGCTACAGTCCATTCTACCCTTTCTGGGTCAGGACGATTGGATGTGCTCAGTAGAACTTCAGGATGTGTATTACCACATCAAGATGCACAGGCGCTCCAGGAGGTTTCTCCGCTTCCGGCTGGGAGCCAGTCACTATCAGTTCAGAGCCCTGCCCTTTGGTCTCACTACAGCCCCCCGAGTGTTCACCAAATGCATGGCAGCGGTTACAGCTCATCTGAGGCGTCAAGGATTCCAGGTGTTTCAATACCTAGACGACTGGCTCCTCACTGCCACCACCAGGCGTCAGCTTCTCCTATCCAGAGATTACACCATTCATACTTGCAAAGGGCTAGGTATCTCCATAAATTTTGAAAAGTCTGTTTTGTCGCCTTGTCAGTCTATTACCTTCATAGGCGCCACCTTGGACACAGTCCGGCTCTCCGAAAAACTAACCGAGCAAAGAGTTCTAGATATTCGCAGGCATGTTCACATCCTCCTTCAGAACAACAAAATCCAGGCCAGGTTTGTCCTGAAGGTATTAGGTCTCATGGCAGCAGCCATTACTCTACTTCCCCTAGCTCGCTTTCATATGCGGATCCTTCAGTGGATGCTTTTTTCCCAGTGGTCCTTTCAACAGCTTCCAATGTCACACAACATTTTAATAACCCTGTCTTGCAAGAAACACCTTTCTTGGTGGATGGTCTCCCTCAAGTCCTTCAGGGCAGACCATTTGTTCCTTCTTCCCCGGTCACCACGGTGACAACGGATGCCTCCCTGATCGGGGGGGGGGGGCATTTTCAGGGCAGGATGGTCCAGGGCACATGGCAACCTTTCGAGTGCCACCTGCACATAAATGTCTTGGAGATGATAGCAGTACTTTTAGCATTGCAAGCCCTTCAGGACTCTCTTCCCATCGGGACTATTGCAGTTCAGACAGACAATATGTCCGTATTGTGGTACATCAGCAAGCAGGGCGGAACCAAGTCCTATCCCTTATGTCGAGAGGCACTCAGACTTTGGCAGTGGGCGATCTCCTCTCAGCGGTTTCTGATAGCAACACACATCCCCGGGAAGTCCAACATCATAGCGGACAGGTTGAGCAGAGCCATTTTCATGCCACACAAGTGGTCTCTCAAACAAGCAGTAGTGGAAGAAATTTTTCAGAAATGGGGTCGACCTTGCTGCGATCTTTTTGCAACACCTCAAAACAGCAAGTGCCACGACTTCTTCACCCTCTTCCCTCTTCCTGGCCACCCCCCCAGAGACACTGTAGTCCACGATTGGCCCCGGGGACTTCTGTATGCCTTTCCCCCCTTTCCATTAATCACTCAATTGATTCAGAAAGCTACCACCGTGAGAGCCACCATGATCCTCATTGCTCCTTACTGGCCTCGACAGATATGGTTTCCATTCCTGCATCATTACCTCTTGGGGCAGCCCTGACATCTGGACCCAGTGCCAGATCTCTTGACCCATCAGTCGGGACAGCTGCACCACTCCCTCCAATCTCTCAACCTCACAGCTTGGTTGCTCCAATTCCAACCCTAGCCAGGCTTCCCCTTATTTCCCATTCTGTGTGTGACATACTTATAGCTTCCCTAAAGTCATCTACCAGAAGGATTTATGCCAGCAAGTGGAAGTGTTTTTCCTTCTGGGCAGGAGCTAGAAATATGGATCCTTTTACTGCCCCTATCCAATCAGTCCTAGACTTCCTAGCCGAACTGTTTCACTCAGGGTCTTCTTCCTCCACCATCAGAGTACAGTTAGCGGCCATTTCGAACTTTCATGTAGGCTTCTCGGACTCCAGTATCATGTCCCATAAGCTTTGTAAAACCTTTCTTAAAGGTATCTTTTTGCTTAAGCCCCCAATCAGAGACCCCCCACTGCAGTGGGACTTAAATTTGGTTCTAACTTCCTTGATTCTTCCCCCCTTTGAAGCTGCGGCTTCCTGCTCCTTGAAATTGCTCTCTTGGAAGACTCTTTTTCTAGTCGCCATAACATCTGCGAGAAGAGTATCAGAACTTCATGCCCTTTGCATTCGTCCACCTTATCTAGTTTTCCATAAAGACAGAGTGTCCCTCAGGACTAAACCGTCCTTTTTACCCAAGGTTTCTTCTGAGGCGAATCTAAACCAGACTATCGATCTTCCAGTTTTCTTCCCCAACTACTCCAACAGAGCGGAACAAAAGCTGCATTTTCTGGACGTTCATCATCAGCTCTGCTACTATCTGGATAGAACCAAGCAAGCTAGGAAATCTGAGCAGCTCTTCCTATCTTATGCGGCAGGGAAGAAAGGCCTTCCAGTTTCCAAAGTAACCTTTCTAGATGGCTGGCCTCTGTGATTACTTTCATCTAAGACCTCAGACGCCAAAAGCTACCGTCAAGGCCCAGGGCTCACTCAACTAGAGCATTAGCTACATCAATAGCTTTTCAGGCTAGATTACCTATAGATTTTATTTGTGCGGCAGCCACATGGGCCTCTCCTCATACCTTTATCTCTCATTACAAATTAGACATGGCCTCCCGAAGCCGGGCTAATTTTGGTTCCACCATTCTCAAGAGTCTGTTCCGATGAGCCACCCAGGGTGAAGGTGCTAGGGACACGGTCCCATCCAGCAAGAATGAAGGCGAGATTGAAAACTTAACATTGAGAAGTTATGTACCTACCATAACGTTCCATGTTAGTTGTCTTCTTCTCGCCTTCTTTCTTGCGTCCCACCCCCCCATCCCCCTAGCCTGGACAGACCTAAGGATCCTTGGGGATCTTCTTCCTGCCTCAGTATTAACTGGTAGCTTTAGGTCTAGGTGACTTACGAGTGAGGTTTCCTCTTCTCCTTATTTTGGAGATCAGAACTGCTATGGTTTCAGCTATCAAACGAGATCTGGGTAGTTAGCGCCTAGCATTGTGGGATATGGGGTAGCCTCGAGCCGGTAAAAATAGCTCTCGAGCTTTAGTATAGGCCGAGTCGGAGCCTAGGGTCGGCTCCGAACCCATCCAGCAAGAAAGAAGGCGAGAAGAAGACAACTAACATGGAACGTTATGGTAGGTACATAACTTCTCATTTTTTATTATAGTTGGACATTTAGGTTTATACTGTTACAATGGGGCTGTAATTGATTGCTGGTGGATACCATCTGTGAATGAAAGTGACCTGCTGTTTGTTCAATTTATATAGTCAATAATCTTTGTCTTTGTAGGACTAATACATGTATTTGTGTGAAGCAAGTTGGTATTTTTTTTACTGTGACTATTTTTTGAGTAAAAGGCTGTTAAGATATACTCAGAGCTCTTGGCTGTCCCTGATTTCTCATACTGTCACTGACGTTGCCACATATTTTACTGTCTTGGGTTGCAAGTAAGTCATTAGGATTATAATCACTAAATAAGTGACAAGCATTAGAGTTTCTTTCAGCATTGTATGCAGTATGTAGCTGTCTTTGGAGGTGTGGGCATCATTTAGCATTTCTCAATAACAACACCACCCTCACAAGTACGGCAAGTGCAAAGGCCCAATAACCATCATGAAAAGTTCAAAAAAGGGGGCCAGCACAACAGTGTGGTAAAACCAAGCAGTTTTAATGTCTCATAAGCACATTAAACAGATTAAACATATCAGGGGTAGGGTTAAATGTGAGTCCAAACCCCTCAAAAAAGAATGCAGACCGGTTTCAGCTTTATTAGCCTTCCTCAGTGTCAAACCAAAAAGCAAAACCAAAAGCATATAGCTATTTATACAAATCCAAATTGATAGACAAAAGTTCTCATTGGTTAATTATAGATGCTCATTTAATCCAGGGGGGAAAAGCCCACCCAACTTGATTATCCACTTTTTCTCTTTAGAATTAAGGATGGAATGCCATCCAGACTTATTACTTCTATCCCCATTTATCTTGTCAATAACAGTGAATCTAAAAAAGGCAGTGTGGTGTTTTAATGTATGTTTATAAAGGGTGTTAGACTGTCTTTTATTTTTAATATCGCTAACATGTTCAGTAATACGTAACCATAAAGGTCTAGAAGTTTGCCCACCATAAAATGCAGAACATGAACATGTAGCAAGATATATAACCCAATCAGAGCTACAATTTGCTAGAAATTTTATATCAAAAACCAAAGCAGTATTTCTGCTTGTAAATTGTTTTGATTTTGCTACCCTTGGGCAATACGTACAATATCCACAGGGGGCACATCCATATAATATATCACCTGTGATAGTGCGTTGTTGGTAATTACTGGTGTGTGCGTGTGCGTGTGTGTGTGTGTGTGTGTGTGTGTGTGTGTGTGTGTGTGTGTGTGTGTGTGTGTGTGTGTGTGCGTGTGTGTGTGTGTGTGTGTGTGTGTGTGTGTGTGTGTGTGTGTGTGTGTGTGTGTGTGTGTGAGTGTGTGTGTGTGTGCGTGTGTGTGCATGTGTGAATAGTACCACTGATTTTGTGAACATATACAATTTTGGGGACACATACGTAACTTCTCTAGATAGAACTAAAACAGTTAACATGTAATTATCTTTCAAAACTTAGGTAGAAAGTGCATAACAATGCATTTAAACCCTCAGAGCTCTTAGGGGCTTGGTGACCTTCACACCCCAGGGCCAGCCTTATGCTCATTCTGATTTAATGTATTTATTTTTAAGAGCAAAGAAATATGTAGTTTCTCCCCCATACAATCAATACTCCATACAATCAATCACACCACTGTCTAGTTTTTTTTTGTAAGTTTTCAAATCTTTTGGGTTTCGAATACATGACAGGAATGGACCCATTCCTAAGTCAAGGTATATTTAAAGTTCATGAAATTAGTATTGCTTCGTTTGCCAAAAGTGCTCATTGCAGCACACGGAATGTGCCCAAAACTGACTGCTTCTGTAATTTTCTGTGGACTTACTTGTATCGTTAACATATCTAAATTTGACTGTAGATTCTTTTTCATTAGAACCATTGTACCCACTACTATTGAAACTGCCTTGGTTTCCTTATTTCCACACTGCTTTCATTTCTGCCCAGAAATCCTGATATTTTATGACTTTGTGTCTCAATACTACTTTTGTCTTTTTTTCATGGACTACTATGTCTGCTTTTCTCACATCCATTTTTGAATTGTTGGTAATGATTGACTCCCCTGTGTTGTACACTTCACCATTCTCTAAAACTTTGTGGTTCATGTTTCCAATGCTACTACTATATTGTAGTGTTTGCACAATCCCCAGTGCAGCAGTCTTGCCCATTGTTGTGCCTTTCAGTTTAAAGGTCCTCTACCATGAGTATATCATACCCAGCAACTAAGGTGTGCAGTTGTTACCGATTCTTTTTTTACAGAACCTGCATTTATTTGTCTGTTTCTCCCACATGTTCAATGGACTTTTAAACCAATGTGTATTTAATCAGCTATCTTGGGCTGCCATTATTAACCTTTCATCCTTTGGTTTCAACTCACCTCTCCTTAACCATTCTTGCATGAAATCCTGATCAGCATGAGATTGTTTCAGGAGATCTCAATACTTGCCACTTTATGGCTTTTCTACTTTGCTTTCCCTCTCATCTTCTCCTTATATTCTTTTATTTTTTGGCACATTCTGTTGCTGTCTGATTTTTATCTACTTCTTGCTTGATTTCCCTTGATTTCCTTTCCCACTTGATATTGGGATGCTTCTACATGTTATGAGCTATACACTTTTACGTCATCCACAAAAAAAGAAGATGAGAGGTCTTTAAGCAAAGTTGTTTTCTGGGAGCCAATTTGTAACCAAGACCTAATCTGTTAAGTAAACAGCTTAATGTGTTAAAGGTAAGACAAAAGAGCATTGTTGATAAAGAATCACTGTGGAATATTCTCCATTTGAATTTTTATTCCTGGGATAATAATTTGCCCTTTGTCATGGCTTAATTGCAAAGTGGTTTACCACTCTTTCGTGGTCACTGTAATGTAATTGATCTAGGATGCATCTTAATCTATAAACACTCCTTTATCCATGAATGTGGGATGCTATCAATTGCTTTTTTGTTATCTATCAGTATTTTATTTAGATTCCTCCCCTTTTTACAATTCTCAATTGTGGCTGTGTTTAGCAACAAATTATCCTTTGTTCCGTATGACTTTCTTATGTTACTATTTTGTTCTATTGCCATGATTGAGTTGTCTTGTAAATGGCTATAAATTCTGTCTGAATCAATTCCAATTTATAGTTTGTACATCACTGAAAGGGGAGTTATTGGTCTGTAGTTTTTAGGATAGCTTATAGGTTCAGTCTTAAGGAGGAGTATAATTTTTCCTTTTGTTAACCAGGTTGGTGTCTGTTTGGGATGCACAGATAAATAATTCTTACTCAGGGCTAAATCTTTGTGAAAAGATGTTAATACTTTTAGCCTAAAGTTAGCTACGGCACTTCAGGTTTGAGTTTTTCTAGTTAGGAGTTTTTCTTAAATTTGTTTCAATTTCTCTGGACTTAACTTCATCCCATTTCATATCTTGTACATTTGAACACTTTATTGTTTCTATTTTTATCTGTTCAGTGTCTTTATGTTCTACAGGGTCTTTCTTTATCAATATTTCTCCAAAATCTGTCTTTCTTCTTTTTTGGTAGTGTTCCTATTCCTTTTGGTTTGTTTCCCAGTTCTCTGTAAAACCTTTTTTTGGGTCATCAATTAATTGCTTATTTTGTACTTTTCCTTTATCTTTATGTGCATATCTTCTAAGTTTTTTTCTGTTTGTACTGATATGTTTAGTTTATTATTTGCAATAGCAAATGATAGATCCTGTTCTCTTCTGATACTCTGTGCTGCTTTTACCACACCTGTTTTACTGGGGTTTTTTTGTTGATCTGTTCCCTCTTTTATAGTCTTCTAACAGTGACACTTCACTTCTTGTCTTACTCGTTTTATAGTTTTCTCTATTCAATGCTTTCATGATGAAATGTTATATCTTCCTCTCCTTTCCCTTATTGCTGTATGTTTTTGTGGTAAGACTGTTATTAATTTAGCTGCACAGTAATGCATATTATTTACTTCTGTTATATCACGTGAATTTCTGTTAATAGTCTTGATTAATGTGTTCATCTGTTTTATCATACTTGTAGCATTTTGGATCTTATTTACCTCAGTAATTTATTTCTTTCATCAATCTTAATTTATCTGTCCTTCTCTATTAAAGCAAGAAACACTGTCCTTAGATCATTTTATTCTAATCTGTGAGCACATCCTTTGCTCTTTCCTGCAGGCATTCTTCAGAAAGTTCCAGAAAGTCTTCCTGTGAAATGTCCTCTTCAGCTGCACCCTGCATCATCTGATGCTTCTTCATATGGGAACCCATTGGCCCATCACTCCACAACATCAGAGTTGCCACTGTTTCCTTCTCCTTCCCTTGCTGTGCAACTCCAACTGAACTTCTGTACTCATTCCTGCTGAAGGCTCCAGAGATCATCATCTGGCAAGTCATCAGATGCTTCCTGTTCTACCTGTTTCCTCCTTAGTCTGGGGAGTTATTGTTCCATCATGCTGTAATTATCTTAGTTGGCTCTTCTAGACTAAATCCTTCACTTTGCAGGTAATCCGTAACTTCAGTTTGTATTTCTTTAACTTCTCCATTACAAAACATCTTTTCCGCTTTCCCCATTTGATTTCTTATTTTTTGTACTGTGGATTTTTCCATATCTCGTAACTTGGACTGTATTTCTTCAAATATTTTTGGTGCTCTGTGCTGCTTTTTGTATTAATTAGTTTTGCTTTCTTCTTTGCATAAATATTGCACTATATCAGATCTTTTTTTCCCCATGCCCACATTCTTTTGTATAGCTTTCAAAAATCTCTGGGTTTTGTTCTTTATATTTTCACACTTCCTCTGTCACTTCTCTGTCTAGCACTCAGACACCTCCAGTGGCTCAAAATACCCCACCAAGTCATGTACTGTAAACAACCTACTGTTCATAAGCTACTATATAAACCAAATAACTGTCCATCCCTAACAAACCTACTACAGTCTTACCACCCAACTAGGACTCTGCACTCTTCTGATAAAGCCCACTACTAATATCCTAACTTACAGCTTGGCTGACTGCTCCCTATACTCTCACATAGTGTCCAAACCTGGAACTCCATCCCCCTAACAGGCCAGAACTATCACTAAAGTCTTTCAGGCTTCATCTAAAACACGCCTACTGAACTCATGGCACTGCAAATACTCTCCCATCTGATTAAACCATTCTTCTCTCATCTAATTGATCTCTTTGCTAAACTGTGCCTTTTAAAACAGAATAGCTGCATAAAATTGCAACCTACAAATAATGTAATGAACAACTGCCATTATAACTATATGACTGCATATAATTCCAGTACTGATTTCTTGCTGTTCATGTTTACATAAATAAAACTGCCACCTCCCATGCTTTATTATAGATTATCTATGTCAGATGACATTATCATTGTTCAGTTATATTGTATTGTACTGGAGCATTTCTCCTTGGGCTTCAACTGAAAATGGGTCCTGAAACTAGTCTGACTTTCCTGGTCAACAAATGCTATAAATAAGTAAATAAATATACTGGATACTTCTGAAGATTCAGAAGGAATCCCCCAAGATTATTGTGGTGACTCTCTTAGGGCCCAGGCAACAGAACAGTGATTGTCCCTAATTTGGCTAGGAGCAATTACAACAAGCTTCCTTACAGACTGGATATTCTGACACAGGAACAGGGATCTTTAAAACATACTGACCCCAAACAACTTCATCTACTGCCTGGATACCAGGGTCTTAATGCCTTTTACATACCTGTTTACTGAGGACATACAGCAGGTACTAATGCAGGCAAGAAAACCCGCTTTGAGAAAATCATATATAAGTAAATGGAAGAGGTTTCCATTTGGACCAAGAAATTAACTAGCACCCAGTCAGAGCTAATGTTTCTCTTGTTTTGCAATATTTGTGTGAGTTACTTTCCTAAGGCTTGTCTTATGCCTCTATCAAGGTTAATTTATTGGCAATTTCAGCATATCTACCCATGGAACCACTCCTTTCAATGCCTTCACATGTAAAAATGTTTTTGAAAGGGGTATTACATAAGAGACCTCAAAGGAATCCCACGGCTCCTCATTGGGAGCTTAATTTTGAGTTAGAGAAGTTAACGTCTCTTCTGGCTGACTTGAGATTAACTTAGAAAACAGTTTTACTGTCTGATGTGACTTCTGCGAGGAGAGCATCTAAGATGTATGCTCTTATGGTGGGACCACCTTATCTAATTTTCCACAGAAACAGGGCTTCTTTGAGAACTAATCCTTCTTTTTTGAATAAAGCAATATCTAAGTGCACTTTAAGCCAAATATCCATCTTCCTGTGTTCTTCCCTGAAACCAAAAATAAGGGAGGAAGGATACTTCATGTCTTGGATATCCAAGGTGCTAAATTGATAGAAGAAAATCTTTCAGAACTTCCAATCAGTTAATTTTTTTTTCTGAAGGTAAGAAGAAAAGATAACCTATGTCACAGCAGACTATTTTCAAATAGTTGTCTCATGCTGTCACCAAAACTATTCCAGATAGGGTCAAGGCATACTTTACCAGGCCCTTGGCTTTGTCTTTGGCTTTTTGGCCAGGGTTGGACTCTAGAAGTATTCTAGAATTAGCAATGTGGTTATCTGCACATACTTTTACAAAGAACTACAAGTCAGATTCCTTGTCCAGGTTTTGGTCAGACTTTGTTTGCTAGGACCATTCTCAAAGAGATCTTGAACCCTTTCCCTTGTACCTCACAGATGTTCTAAGGTAGGGTAACCTACCCATATGTCACAGTCTACTGCAGCAGTTATCAGTATGATGACCATAGTACAATTGTGTAAGTAAACTTAGCATTACAGCAGAAACTTGAATGATCGCTGTTGCAGTAGCCCTTTTATCCAGCTATTCTCCATTGTTTTTTGGTGTGTTTGTTATGCCATGGTATGGGCATTTTTTTTGTTGTTCCTAGCAATGCCCTCTCAGGGCTTAGCTTTCCTCTGCCATTTGGCATGAAAGCTTTGAAGGATTTGGTGTCCAAATTTGTCTTTTAGTCAGCTCAGTTCAAGCTGTCTTAGCAGTTTGGGTGCATGAAAGGTGCCCTGAAGCTTTGGAAGTTAGCAAGCTGTTATATCCTTAGTAGAATATATCCCCCTATAGCTTAGGCTACTGCAGCAGTGATAATCGGAACATCTGCTGTTATGGTAAGTTTACTTACACACCTGTACTTTACTAAGGTACCATGCACTAATAAAACTTACGGTACCGTGAACATGAGTACTGTAGTGCTTGGAGATTTATGAAGGACCCCATGTATGTTAAAACATGTAGATAAAACTATTGGTGCAAATCATCATTTTACTTATAACTCCCAAAAAGTTGTATACATTGCACTTTGTCCTTGTTGTCCTGCATTTTATATAGGTATGACCACCAGATAATTCACAAAGAAAATAAAGTAACATGTGTTTGATGTAAAAGTTAAAAACGAAAGCAGTGCATTGTTTAAGCATACTAAGGTTTGTGTTATGCAAAGTGTGTGTGTGTGTGGTGTGTGTGTGTGTGTGTGTGTGTGTGTGTGTGTGTGTGTGTGTGTGTGTGTGTGTGTGTGTGTGTGTGTGTGTGTGTGTGTCTGTGTGAGCTTATGAGTATATTGACATGAGAAGTGAAGATTATAAAAGTAAATTGAAAAATGAGAGAAACTTATTGGCAATTAAGGTTTAATGAATTTGTTAACATTAAGTTGTGCTTTTGAGTAAGAAACTAAAAAAATGATCTGATGTTGTTAATTTGCATTCATTCCTCAAATACTGGGATTGGATCTGATCCTCAGATCCAACTTGGCCGTTTTACTAGCTCATGGCCACCAACAATCTCTCAAACTCCTTCACTACCCATAATGCACCACCCCTAACATCCCCCAGATCTCTCTTGCCGCTTAGACATGGTCGCCTTCAGCTGTTGAGTTTTCAGTGAGAGATAAGTTCATTTTCATACTTTCTTTCATAAACCTTCTACAAACAACTGTTGTTTTAATATTTAATCTTTGTGTTTCATCTTAAGTAATTTCTTCCATTCTCTCTCTCTCTTACACTTTCAGTGTAAAAACCTTTCTACTGTCGTTGGTAGACCTAACTCCTTCCCTTTACCCTTTTTTAGATGTAGTGTAATCTCTATAATTACCATTGTTGGTATTTTCTCTTTATCTACAAAATTATTCTTGTAGTTCTTAAATAACATTGCTGGAATTTTTCATTTTCTTTTCTACCTACTGAAAAAAAGGTTTACTTTAACTCTTCTCTCCTAACTACATAAATGTCGGACAAAGGCCCAGCAGGTTTTAAAAAATGTGACAAGTGTGGGCACAAGTTGCCTTTGTCTGATGCCCACAATCTTTGTGTGTATTGTTTAGGACCAAAACACTTACATCAAGACTGCAGTATTTGTTGTGGGTTCAACACTCGAGCTTTAGCAGACAGGAAAAATAAGGTGATTTTAAAAGGATTACTACTATCTTCTTTTTCTGAAGCCTTTACTGGGGTTCATTTCCCCCAAACATAGATCTAAAGATCCTTCAAAGAGTTATAGACCCTTGGATTCCTCAGCCTCTACCTCTTCTGAACCAAGAAGAAAGAAAGAAAAACTGGCTCCAAAGCTACATCCAATCCAACCATCATCAGATCCAACCACACATACTTTAGATCCTACATCCTCTGATCTGATCAAACATATGTCAGATCCTACATCCTTGGATCTGAAGCCTTAACCAAAAACTACCTATTTATCAAGCCTGGAACTGGTTCCTTCCAGCATGCCCTCTCCCTTTTTAGAGAGGCAGTCAAAATCACTGTCCCTGATATCCTCTCATTCCTCCAGGAGTCTCATGGAAGCAGATGTAGAGAGGATGATGAGGAAATTTTTCACTGAGCAAATTCAGAAGGGAGTTATGGTTCCCACCCTTTCTGGTCAGGAAGTCTGTCCATCTGCCGCTCCACCGGTCATAGCTCCTTCTCTAATTCAGCTTGTGGTTTTAAAGCCATCAGATCCGAGCATTCTGGGTCCATCTGGTTTGGATCCAAAGAGAAAATAGTCTTCGGATCTGACTTTTGCTGTGAGTGCTCCAGCTCCAATATTTTCATAGCTGAATGACTTTCAGAGCCAAAGCTTCTCTGTCAGATTTGAGAAGATGGGGTTGACCTTGAGATTTTTGTAGCTCTCTTCTGCTTGGACCTTTGGCACTGGATAGCTTGGCTCCGACTTCTGCCTTGGGTGGGTTGCTCTTGGGGCAGAGAGAGGTGTTGAGCCAGAAACTTGCTTTCTTGGCTCCATTGGCTTCCTTCTCCCTGGAGTGGTCTGCCTTTGAGGTAGTGAAGAGAGTATTATCTGCTGCAGCAGATCAGTCGGGTCCTTCTTCCTCGGATCCAGCCTCTACTTCTCAGATGACTTTGCACCATGATCCTCAACATTCTACCCCACAGGGACAGCCAGCCCAAAGCTTTCAGTCTACCCAGCAGGGTATTTTGATCTCTTATGATACTTCTCTGGACTACCCCACTGAGGACGTCCCTAGGAAGAGAAAGTGCAAAAGGAGGCACTTGGACTCTCCTCAGGAGTCAGTCACTGAGGATACAGATTTTAATGAAGGAGAGGGGGCCGAGAATTACCACCCAATGATGTCTTATTTGGAGAAATTCTTGAGATCCTAAAGCAAAACGGTGGCTGGTCTTCCCAAGGCCCTTCTCCTAAGGAATCAGTATTTCTGGAAGCATTCGGTACTGGCCCATCTACCTCTTAGGTCACTCTGCTGGTCAATGAACTTATTGATTTAATCTCCAAGTGGGTGTAGAAGGAACCTGATATGACTGAGCCAATCCCTAAGAGACCAGACAGGATTCTGGTTCCACCAGTAGGCCAGGAATATCAGAGCAAAGGGGTGCCAGTAGATGCCACAGAGTTCCACTGTCCATCCTCCTAATAGAGAGTCAAGGGGGGATAGATAGATTTGGGAAGCATGCTTATGCTTCAGCAATGTTTTAACTTAGATCACTGAACTATTTAGCACGTTTTACTAGGCTACAAAGAGATCTGATTAAAGAGTTATCCAAATCTCTTTCTGGAACCAGAACTGCTGAGGCTCAATCTTCTGTAGTCTTTAGCTTGGCTACTCTACAGGCTATATCCAATGCGTCCGTGAGGCTTATCTCGCATGCTGCAGAATACACCTCAAGGGCTGTGGGTTCAGGCATTTCCATCAGGAGACATGCCTGGATGCACCTGTGTGATTTTGTGGAAACTTTCAATTCATCATTTGTTAATGCTCCCTTTGACGGTACTTCTTTATTTGGCCCCACTCTAAAGGACACACTCTCCAGGTGTGAGAAAGTTGGAAAGACCCTCTCTGCAGTGGGCATGCATTTTTTGACCCCTCAAAAGACCTTTTCCAGGAATCAAAGGGGAGGGCGAAAAATGTGGTTCAGAAAATTTCAGGGTCCTTTCCAAGTTACATGTGGAGTTAGCTCCCCCAAGGCAGAGGGGGAGCGATAATGGAAGACAATGCCCCCGTGGCAGAGGAGGCCCACAAAACAGGGGGTCTAGAGATTCTTTTTATGACAGACCCTTTCAGCACTCCTGAATGGAGGCCCAATTACCTACCTCTGGAGGTAGTCGGAGATTTCTTATCTCTGCACCTGAGAGCATGGCTAAGTATAACAAAAGACAGTTGGGTGGAGAGAATTATTTCCAGAGGTTGTATAATTTCCTTTTCCCTATCCCCTGCATTATCCAGAAATATTCCTGATGTTCCACCCAGTCAGAGGAAAGCAGCAGCACTAGAAATCCAAAAGCTGCTAGAAAAAAAGACATCCAAGAGGTCTCACCGGAGCAGCTAGAATCCGGAAGTTATTCAAGATTCTTTTTAGTGCTAAAGAAAACAGGGGACTGGAGACCAATTTTGGATCTCAGTGTATTGAACAAGTCAGTTCGACACACAAAGTTCCAGATGGTCATGGTTCAGTCCATTCTGTCCATTCTGGGCAAGGATGACTGGATGTGCTCGACAGATCTTCAGGATGTGTACTGTCACATAAAGATGAACAAGCGATCCAGAAGGTACTTACAGTTCCAGCTGGGACCCAGTCACTGTCAGTTCAGAGCACTGCCCTTTGGCCTCAGCACAGCCCCCAGGGTGTTCACCAAGTGCATGGCAGTAGTTGCAGCTCACGTGAGACTGCAAGAATTGTGAGTGTTTCCATATTTAGATGACTGGCTCATTACCGCCCTGACCAGGCATCAACTGATAGAAGCTTGGAATTAGGTATTACAGACCTGTTTGCATCTGGGAATAACCATAAATTACCACAAGTCTCATCTGCAACCATCCCAGACTTTAGAATTCATAGGAACAGTGTTCAACACAGTATATGTGGTAGGTTTGCTTCCTGTGTCAAGAGTGCAAACAATAAGGATGCATGTTGGGAAAATAATTTGCAGTACCAGAGTTTCAGCCTGATTGATTCTACAAGCCCTGAGATCAGTGTCATTGGCAGTAATTTTAGTCCCTTTAGCAAGATTCCACATGTGAATTCTTCAATGGATGCTAGCAACAGAATGGTCAGTGCTTTCTCAGCCCATGTCCGCGACAATAAGAATAACCCAGGTATGCAGACAGTACCTTTCCTGGTGGATGCAGTCAGAATAGCTGTTACAAGGTCATCATTTCATCCTCCCTCAACCCAAGACCATAGTGACCACAGACGCTTCTCAGATTGGGTGGGGAACACTTCCTGGGGAAAACAGTCCAAGGCACTATGTCCCCTGTAGCAGTCAATCTGCATATCAATGTTCTGAAGATGAGAGTGGTGCTCTTAGTATTACAGGCATTCCAGGACGCTGTTTTTCTTGGACAATTGCAATCCAGACAGACAACATGCCAGTAGTCTGATACATCAACAAGCAAGGGGAAGCCTGTGTCGAGAAGCCCTCAAAGTGTGGCAATGGGTGATATCTTCCAACTGAATTCTAATAGCAATGCACATTCCAGGGAAGTCCAACGTGATAGCAGACAAAGTGAACAGATCCATCTTACTACCTCATGAGTGGTCTCTCAACAACAAAGTGACGGAAATGATTTTCAGTAGTTGGGGCCAGATTTGTTGCAATCTTTTTGCATCACCCTAAACAACAAGTACAGCAGCTTCTTTCCCCTAATCCTACCACCAGAGGAATCACTTAGGGATGCCCTGCTCCATGACTGGCCCCCCAGTCTTCTGTATGCTTATCCTTCGACTCCCCTAATTCCCAAATTCCTTCAGAAAGCAGCCCAGTTGAAGAGCAAAGTCATCCTCATTGCAACTTACTGACCTCAGCAGATTTGATTCTTCTTCCTTTGACTTCATCTACTATACTCACCTTGGATCCTGGATCCAGTTCCAGATCTTCTGTCTTACCCGACAGGCATGGATCATCTGGATATCTCAAATCTCAACCTAACAGTGTGGTATCTCCAATTCCTTTAATAGCCAGGCAGCCAATGCTTTCTTCCCCTGTTCAATCCATACTTTTATCTTCCCATAAACCTTCTACTAGGAAACTCTACAAGAAGGTTTGTTTATTGGGCAGAGCAGAATCAGGTAGACCCCTTCTCAGCTCCAGTTCATTTTGTTCTAGAATTTTTAGCAAGTTTGTTTAATGAGGATGCTAGTTCATCAACTGTTAAAGTTCAACTCGCAGCAATCTCTAACTTTCATGTGGGATTTCAGAATTCTTCCCTGGCTTCCTCTAAACTGTGAAAATCATTTTTTGGAAAGGTACTCTTCTGCTAAGACCCCCATATAAAGACCCCATGCCACAATGCGATTTTAATTTGGTATTGCAAGCCTTAATAGAGTCTTCCTTTGAACCTGCAGATAAATATGATCTTAAAATTTTGGCCTGGAAAACTGTCTTTTTAGTAGCAATTACATCTGCTAGAAGAATTTCAGAACTTCAGGTATTATCTTCTAAGCCCCCATATTTGATTTTTTTATAAGGATAGGATTATGTTACGTACTAATGCTTCCTAAAGTGGTGTCAGACTCCAGCATTAACCAATCCATTAACTTGCCAGTATTTTTCCCACAATATACAAATAAAGGGGAATATATTCTGCACTTACTGGATGTTCATAGACAATTTCATTTCTACCTAGACAGAAAAAAAGAGATTAGAAGACGGAGCAGTTATTTGTTTCCTTTGCATATAATAAATTGGGTGAATCAGTTACAAAGGTAACTCTAGCTAGATGGCTGACAAATTCCATCTCCTATATCTATAACAAATTGAGTCTCCCCTTACCAAAACCATTAAAGGCTCATTCAACCAGGTCTATGGCAACTTCTGCTGTATTCCAGTCTAGAGCTTCTATGGACAATATATATATATATGTGGCAACAACTTGGTCAAACCGTCATACCTTTGTCACTCATTACAAGATTTGGTCTCTAGGGGAAGAGCAGCCTTTTAGGTCAACCGTGCTCAGGAATATCCTTCATTAGAGTCCACCCAGGAACTTAAGTAGCTGGGGACTCTGTCCCATTAGTTGAGGAATGATTGAAAATTGACAGTATCAGATAAAAAAGTTATGTATTTTCCATAACATTCCATCTGTGTTGTCCATTTTCATTTTTTCTCAACTCCCCACCCACCATCCCCCTCCATATTTCATAACTGACTTCTGGAGGAATGAGATACTTCAGGACACCTATGTCCTGTGTATTGAACTCCAGTTATGGTGTTTCTTTTATAGGCTTCCTCTCAAGCTGCAAAGAAGATCTGAGGGATGTTAGGAGTGGTGCATTATGGGTAGAGAAGGAGCTAGAGAGTTTGTTGGTGGCCATGAGCTAGTAAAATGGCTGAGTCAGATCTGAGAATCAGATCCAATCCCATTAGTTGAGGAAGAATGAAAATGTACAACACCGATGGAACGTTATGGTAAGTACATCATTTCCTTTTATTTATGAGTCAGTTTTTTATATTATATTGAATGTTTTTACATTGAATGTTTTATGTATTATGTTGCAGCATTTTGAAATTGATTGGTCATGTGGACGATAGCATGATTATGAACTACTATGTAAATCAAGTTAGCTGCTGTTCTTACAATTCTGAAGAAGTCCAGTTTGTTTTATCTGGGACAAAAGTGCTAAATAAATCATTTGTGCTCATAGTTGTTGGCAAGTGGTGCTGCTTTTTGGTTAAGGACAAGGAATTCTATAGCTTAGAAACTAAAGCAGAAAAAGTAGAAAAAGCTGAGTCACCAAAACAGTTAATAGGCATTAAGGTAAGAATGAAATACAGACTTGTTGATAGAAGGCAACATGAAACAGTATGTCAGAGTGCAGGTCTGATTGGGCACAGTCAGTGTTTTTTTTTATTTTGTGCCATGGATCAGGCTGGTTATCAGGCTCTATCTGTTGATTTTCTAATTCCATATGATAATTTTTATTTTTTCTCAGAAGTCTATGTCTAGAAAAATCCATTTGCTCTAAATGAAAGAGCATTACTTTTTGGTGCAAATAGAAAATCTTCCCTTAAAGATGACCTGCCTTCTCTTCTTTCCTGTTTTGCACACTTGTTGAGTACAAGCCTTTCTTATTCTTAAGACTCATTGTTCCATATTATCAGTCTTTCTGCTTTGAGACCACTTCATGACATCCTGACTGAGAGTTTAACTTTTTCTGGGTGGCATTTACTTATTCAGCCTCTTAGAAGTTTTCCCCCCACAAAGGTGTTGCACTTTTTATTGAACCAGTTGAATGTGACTCCTTTTTTTCTCCTTTTCTCATTCCTCACTTGGAATACAGTTCTTTTTTTATCAGTCACCTCAGACTGAGGTGTGTCTAAATTGGAAGCCTTGATGAGCTCCCCTACACTGTCTTTCATAAGATAGTGTAGCTGTTTGTAGTAATCCATCCTTTATGCATAAATCCTGTATGTAAACAGCCCATTTCAAACTGGATTTGGCAGCTGCATGATTTTTGTTTTGGCTCTACCAACAAGTCCATTTAGGTACTCCTTGCTCTTGAGGATCTGGCCACTGTGTTTGTGCAGCAGCAACCTTCTCACCTGTGCACACTTTTACTGAACATTAAAAGTTTGAGTGCCATTCTAGGGCAACAGTCTGTCAAGGCATATTAGATGGCAGCTTCTTGAATGGATAAGATGCATAGCTTGTCATTCTTCCCATATAGTATGGCAGTAGATGTATGACTTCATTTCTTTCTTTATTTACATTCTTGATTTCCTGTTACCTGTTGTTGAGGTTATTGTGGTTAGTTTCAGCTTCTTTTATTAGAATTAGTGTGGTTAGGTTTCTATGTGGTCTTGTCCTGATGCCTCATTTCATCTGATTGCTGACACAGATAGTGTGCTGACTTCTCCTTGTGCCTCACTGCATCACAGTGATGACATTAGTACTCTGTGATTGTGGTGATTTGACATGATGGTACCCTGACTCCAGCACATCTCATTAATGCCATCAGTGCCACAGCTATTAAGATGCTAAACAGCACAATGCTGGCAGGCGACTAACTTGCTCTGAGCAAGTCTCATTAAAAGAAATGTATTAAATGCATTTAAGCTCTAAAGCTAAAGTAGTAGTTTGCTGCAGAGTCCAAGTATAATTCCCTAAAGTTTTACTTAAAAAAAAAAAAAAAAACTAAAACTTTACATTTCAGTGCCAAAAATGTAGGCTTGCACACATTAACAGTATGACATTCTGTATTGCTCCATGATGTTCTTTTTTCAAATGTGGGTATGTAACATCTCCTCATACTACAGTTTAAATCAAGAATATGTGACATTAATATGCAATGATTAATTCTTGTAAATGGAAAAAATGATAATATGGTTTGTACTCTTTCCTTTTAATTTATACATGCCCGTGTCTTAAGTGATAATTTTATGAAGGTGTTTAAAAAATATATGGCATTGCATCAAAACTGAAATTGAAAGCCTGGCTCCATGACACACAGGGACAGAGTCCTGACTGCAACAAGGTGACCATGGTTTGGTTAAAGGACCTGGTACTGGAGAAACCAGACAGAGAGGGAGAAGAGCAAAGGTAAGTAGCCCGCTCACCTCTTCCATTGGAGAAGAGAGTGGTTAGCATGCACTCTAAAAGACATAGACCAGTGTAATCTCCTGGTATAGACTAGAGATACTGCCATTCTGCAATGCAGGGTTGCTTGGTAGAAACACCACTTGTGAAAATGAGGAGATCCCCTTCATTGCATGCCATTCCTTGGCACCTTGCCAAGTGTGTGTGTGTGTGTGTGTGTGTGTGTGTGTGTGTGTGTGTGTGTGTGTGTCTGTGTGTGTCTATATAAATATACACACACACAGAAAGACGTATGGGGCTTAGGAATAAACTAAAAAATATCCATACCAACCCTAGTGGTTGCTTGGTTGATGATGACCTCTCTGTTGGCTCTTGCCCAGTAATGGGAGTGAATGGCATGACAGTGACAGATGGTCTGATGTTTTACAAGCAGAATGTCAAAAAATAGAAAAATACAAATCAAATAAAATATTTATCCACAAATATTATTTTATTAAAATATCTCAAAGCAAATAAACCAACAACAACACACACACACACACACACACACACACACACACACACACACACACACACACATACACACACACACACACACACTCACACAAACACAACACATACTGCATTTACCCCTGTAAAATGGCTCACCTAACTTCAGCCTGTTGTTGCTTGTTAAGTGCTTGCATCTAGAATCACTTTCTAAGTGCATTGCATACATGCGTGTGCAGGTATATTCAGCTTATGTGAAAGATGAGTCTGTGACTTATTTTCAGTAGGAAATGTAATATATGCTCAAAATGGTTCTGGTGTATTATTTTAAATCAGAAAATGCAGAATTGTAAAATACTAAACTAGATAGCACTGAAAACAGCACAGACTGAAGCAGAATATACCAAAGCTAATCATGGCAAATTTAGAAGCTAATTTGCACAGAAGAGCAGTTGTATATGTGGTATGTTGTCTGATGCAATAATAGTAGTGAAAAACTATTCACATATGGAACATAATGGGTTATAATCTTTTTTGTTGCATACAATGTGATGCCTTGGGTATTATTAGATACCAGTAAGGTTTTGTACAGTTTTGCCACTTAGAAGACTGGAAATGCAAACGTATAGCAGCTTTTTAAGGTAAGAATGAAAACATCTTCATAAGTTAAGACTCCTGCTTTTGCAGGGTGCATGCCATCTTTTACCCCACCCCCACTCCAACAATGGACCTTCCACAACCCCACTATTTATTATTCAATTCTGGGGTTACAAAACCACAGAGCAGTTCTAATGTCACAATACATTAAAGAGACTGTAGTGTTTTTTTGATGGTCATTCTACAGAATACTATAGCTGTGTAAAAGTTTATTATTTCAGAATCCTTGATTTGTTTGTACCAGAGTCAAGGCTGGCACCATAACAGGTATGAATATTTTATTTTGAGCAGGAATGCATTCAGCCTATTATGAAGCTGTCACATTACTTCTTATTTTACCGTGACATTGTGTCACACTTCCCTTTACTCCTTTTATTTGCTTAATGGTATTAAAAATGTAGAACAGAAGAGGAGCTTCAATTCAAAGATTTATACAGCCCTGAAATGATCACTGATACCATACAGATTTTACCTCCCTTTATTATGTTCTTCTGCACTGGCAACTGTTTGCACTGACCTAATTTCTATGGGCGTCAGTTTGCATTTGCACTGTTCTATGCATATGCTTAATATGGAAGGGAGTCACCTGATGACATAATAGGTATGGACGTGGGAAATGAAAAAGTTCACACATATGTATTACGAGGTACATATAATAACCTGATGTGTTACATTTGTTCCTGTAAAGTCTAAAGAAAACATTGCTTAATAAGAAGGTTGTGATGTTCCCAGCTGCTTATGAGGCATGAGTCATTTAGATGCTCTATGTATTTTCCATCTTGCTTTCAGTTTAGAAAGGCATAAATATTAATGTTTGATGTGGATTAACTTTACTCTTTAATTGTTGTGAAAGAAGTTTGGTACAGAGTCAGAATCAAAACCTATTAGAACCTCTTTTAAAGTCATAACCATGTTTTGCTAATCAAAAGAGTAGTACAATATTTTATCCTGTAAGACCAGAAAGATGATTAACAGCCTTAAACATTGATTAAAGTTATGTTATTGCACTCATGCTCTTCAGCAGTAGCTGAAATGGCCTGCAGATGTGTGTGTGTGTGTGTGTGTGTGTGTGTGTGTGTGTGTGTGTGTGTGTGTGTGTGTGAGAGAGAGACTTTTTTTTTTTTTACTTTTTTTGGCTTTGATTTGGTACCACACTGAAGACTACTTGATAAGCTGAAAGGGCTAGGAAAAAGACAGAAGTGCAATAAACTAGGTCAGGGAATTACTGCAAGGCAGAACTCTGAGGTGTTAGGGGATGGTGTTAAGGAGGGGTGGGGGACCAGTTGAGCACTGCAAGGATTAGTACAAGAGCCATCATTAATCAACATATTTGTTAATGATACATCAAAAGGATAATCATCAGACTGAGTCTATTTGCAAAGAACACAAAAACAGGGGCCACAGTCTCTGAAAGAGACGTTTCAATAGAACTGGGCACTGAGGTAGTATTTGAAGGTCTTTGCAGGTTAAGTGCAAGTTCCTGCATTTTAGCTACAAAGAACTCAAAGGTCTTATATAATGTAGGAGATACTAAAGTGGGAGACATGATGGCTGAAAAGAACCTAGAAGTGACCACCACACCAGTTTTAGATCACCAGGAACAAGCAGTGAAGTTAGTATCAGCACATAGACTCATTTCATTTATTTTTGTAGATAAACCAACAGGGAATATCTTTAGTTTCATGGTGCTAACTATTTAAAAAGTGCATTTAAAACAATTGGTATCCATTTACTTTAATTTCATGAATATAGATACCGTGCACTTTTGCATGTTATGAAAGCTGAAAACTATCCACTGAAAGTGATCGGTGCAATCACATTAGTTAAAAATTTACAATATTCATCAAAAGATACTGATGATAAAATAGAAAATTATAACTCAGTGTAGTTGCTAACCTAATATTCATAATAGTTTAATGGATTAAATAAAACAGTAACAGAGTTAGGCAACAGTCCAATATACAGTTTCAAAACCACTTTGCACAAGCAGTACTTCAACCTGTAATTAGCGACAAAACATGCGCTAACACATTCAAATTGTTAGGATATTAAAAAGAACCTCATAAGTCTTATTTCTGTGTTACGGAAAAATTTCACAGGAGTAACTATATTAGGCTGAATAAAAATTATAGTATTCACCTGAGTTATAAAGAAACCTAAAAGTTTACAACCTTTCAACCCTACTTGGGCATACAAAATCAAATCCACTTAATGAAGTCAAGGTAATATCCTCCACCTGTGACTTAAATCACAAATTTTGTATCAAAACCAACATTTAAGTACTTGACTTATGATACAAATTCAGTGCGTTGCCTCATATTAGTAGATAACTCTAGAATATGGTCAACGCCAAAATAATGGCTTTACTTTTTAAACAAAAACAATTTATTCAAATAATTTTCATCTTGATTAAAATCAATTTGCCACTATGTAAAGAGTTCTTGCACATAAACACCACATAGTTCATTATGAATCATCAGCATGTGAAAACATGTTAACACAATTGACATACTTACGCAGATTGCTAATGCAAGAACTAAAAAGTATAAGCTCCAAGATGGAGCATTTGGCTACTTCTGATTCAGCAATACTAAAAATACTGGATATGGCTCTGTTCAGTACTGTATAACATTTCTAATTTTTCAAAAAAAATTAAACACACAGCTGACCAAGGTGTAAAAGAAACTCAGAGCTACAAGTCAAATCATGATTAGGCCAAGTGCAATCCTATTGGATACCTTTGTAAAAAGGGCTACATTAGTTTTACTGACATCCAGTAATTCATACAACATATGAAAAAAAATGCACATCAGAGCAGTGTCAGTCCTGTGATAGTTTCTGAATGGATTCATGTCAATTCATCAAAGATAATTTGGGGAAATTGAAAAAAAAATAAAACCATTCACCAAAACCACCTTCAAACAGCTTACCAATTTTGTTTTTACAGGAGGGCAACTCCCATGTGGGAGGACACCCCCAACACCCCCAGGACTAACTCTGAGGTCACATAATAGTGGGGAAAAAAGCAAACTCCACAGTCGGTAATTTAGGAACAGCATTCACTCTTTTCGCATTAGCCAAAATTATGTTCAATAACATGACATGACATACTCCCTTTCTAAACTAATACTGTTGATCAGAAATGCCTGTCAGGCAGCTAAGCTGTGGAAAAAGGGAAGAACTGGTCAGTAATTGTCAGTTCTCAGGCCCTGCTTAAAAAAGGAATTATCCTTTCCAGCTTCAGACAGTTTGTGAGCATGCTGTCAAGCCATGAGTGAGTGAGTAAATATAGTAAAGGATCCAATTTGAAAGTTAATCCCAGCTTTATAAACCTTATAGGTATACCATCTTCACCAACAAAGAGTTCTAGCAAATGCCTCAA
Source organism: Protopterus annectens (assembly GCF_019279795.1). NCBI lineage: Eukaryota > Metazoa > Chordata > Ceratodontiformes > Protopteridae > Protopterus > Protopterus annectens. The sequence goes on along the minus strand of NC_056728.1, from coordinate 1,134,299,091 downwards.
AACAAATTTAATACAGTGTCACAAGTCATAAGTGGTAATAAATACCCGTATGCATCACTACTTTCTATATCAGTGGAATAATCCCTTGCAAAGCAAGATGTAGTATTCTAATTAACTATACCTGCCACATCCCTGATTAAATTTACATGTCATGTCCCAGCTGTCAGTGACCAGATTGCCATTCTTTTAGTGGTTCTCCCTCATGAGACACAGAATTGATGTACTAAACCAAGCTCTAATTTCCCTATAATTACATATTTTATAGGATCCAATCCATTGGAGTCATTTTTATATCATGAAGGAAATACTCTTTTCCTGAAACATGTTTCAGCAATACATTTCAGACTGATTAATGTCACACAAGGTCATTAAACAACATCACCAGTCAAATGAGCAATATAGTGGTGAAAAAGTAATCACTTGAACATTTTAGGGGTCATCATGATCTTTATTTCTGCAGAACACTGGAAGACTGTCAATAATCACCATGTTTACAACTTTTCAGTCCGGGTCAGCGGGAACATCATTGTCCAGTAGCCAGTCCACACAGAATTAATAATGATATCAGTGATTTCTGTTAGTCCATGTAATACAACTTCTCCAGTCCCAATCTAGTAGATTTAACCAGTTTATATTAACATCATTAAGTACATACCACCTAGATGATCTAGGGATGCACTGTCTAATAAGGTACACTAAGTAATGAAAATGCCAAGTGAAGATAATTAAGTGAAACATAATACGGCAAGGCATTACCTTTTTTACCTTCCAGTCTAAACAGTGAGTGAGTTAATATAGTTGTGCAAAATGTCAAACACAAGACAGTCCTTACTTGGCTCTGTGGCATAGGGGGATAAAGCCCTGACTATGAAGTTTATATATTTATTTATTTATTTTATTTTACATTTGTTTACCAGGAAAGTCCGACTGGAATAAGACCCATTTTCAGTGAGGGCCCAGGAAGAAAAGCTCCCCATATAGAGGTTATACAAAACTTATACAAGAAATTACACAAAAAATATACAAGACATACAGTATACCAGAAATTACATTCTATGCTATTGTAGCCGACATTTGTATTGTACAATCATTTGATATAATTCCTTATTGTAGTGTAGACATTGTAGCTTCTCACAGTAAGCCAAGGAAGGGTTTGTAGGGCAGAAATGGGGGGAACTGGATAGAAAAAGATGAGGTTAGAGATTATCTAGACATGAGTGAGAGCATAGATTATGAGGTGGTCAGGGAAGAAGAAAAATTATGACCAAAAACTATTAAAACTAGCTAGCCTGGAATAGTATGGGAGCAAAGCCAGGTATCATTAAGATAATTTTTTAATAATCTTTTTGAATTGGTTGGTATTTGTGTTGGATTTGATGCTGTGAAGTAGTGAATTTTACCTTGTTGCTACATGATGAGAAAATATAGAGTCCTCTGCCATATTGGTGGACTTGGACACCTGTAGAAGAGATTTATTTGTTGACCAAAGACTTTGATTTGTGGTATGGGGCTGGAAATATTTAGAAGGGCAGGGTTTTTTTAGGTTGATTTACTAGTTTGTGTGCTAAGGTTAATTGGTTATAGGATAGAAGTTGTGGGAGTTCTAACCAGGAGAGTTTTTCTAAGGAGTGACAGTGGTGAGTATGATGTGGGCTGTCAGTTGCAAATTTAGCTATTTTATTGTAGCATGTTTCAAGTTTAATTAAATATGTCTTTTTAAGGTTGGTGAGAATTGGAGAAGCATACAGAAGTGTTGATAGAAGATGGGTTCTAGCAGTGGCAATCCTAGAGGTGCTAGTTATATGTTTTTTATTTCTGTAGAGTACCCATTTTTTTGTGAACTTTCTTAATTGTTTGTGCTATATGTACATCAAATCTTAGGTTGTTATCTATTATTACTCTTAGTAGTTTTGTTTGTGAATCAGCATTAATTTTAGTATTATTCCTAGCTGTGATGTATAAGGTGCTGGGGAGAGAGTATCTTGTGGGTTGGAAGATCATGAGTTTTGTTTTATTGGGGTTGAGTATGAGCTGATGGTTAGAGAGCCATAGCTCAGTATCTGAGAATGATTTTTGGGTTATATCATGGAGGTGTTGCAGGTTATTAGTGGCACATATAAGTGTTGTGTCATCTGCATATTGGATAGTTGAAGCCAGTGGAATAGCACTATGGAGGTTGTTTGTAAAAATAGTGAAGAGTAATGGCCCAATAATTGAGCTTTGAGGAATACCTAGTGTGACGGGAAGGGGGGATAGGACATTAAGCCATTTTACAGATTGTTGGCAGTCCTGTAGATAGCTTTTGAACCATTGAAGTGCAGAGGGGTAAATTTCAGTTTGGAGAGTGTGTTTTAATAGTTTGGTGTGGGAGACCATATCAAAGGCCTTAGACAAGTCTAGAAAGACTGCAGGGACTATTTTACCATTGTTTCTGAGTTAGTTGATGGTACTGGTGTAACTGAGGAGTGCAGTTGTGGTACTATGATGGGACCTAAAACTATGTTGACATGTTGCTAGCATGTTGTTGAAGGTAAGATAATGAATCAGTTGGGAGCGGATACATCGTTCGAGGAGTTTAGATAGTGGAGAGAGGATGGCGATGGGTTTGTAGTTGGTCAGCTCTGTGGAATTTTCACCTTTGTGTAAGGGGATAATGTGTGCAATTTTCCATATTGCTGGGACATGTTGTTCTGCTATGGACCTGTTAATAAGGATCATCATTGGATAAGATATGGCTGTGGCGACCCCTGACTGGGAAAAAGCCGAAAGAAGAAGAAGAAGAAGAATTGGATAAGATATGGCTTCAGCTGCTAGTTTTAAATGTTTGGCTGGTAACTTGTCAGCTGCTATTGAAGAGGGTTTGAGTTTTTTGAGTAGTTTCTTAATGGCAGCTGTGGGAACAGGCTGAAAGGAGAAGGAGTTGTAGTTAATATTGAGAGGTTTGGAGGCTGGTGATGGTTCTGTGGAATTGAGTTTGAACTGCACTAGAAGAGTGCAAGTAAGCATCCAGTGCCAGTTTACCCATCCTGGGGGAGATGGTGGTCACCACTCTGGAAGTATGGGCTTACCTGGGCTTGGAGGTATCAAATGAGTGAGGATAGCACTCTGTAAGATATGTGTGCGCACGAGCGCACACGAGCGCGCACGTGTGTGTGTGTGTGTGTGTGTGTGTGTGTGTGTGTGTGTGTGTGTGTGTGTGTGTGCATGCGTGCGTGTGTGTGTGTGTGTGTGGTGGTGTTTGAAGTACATACACAAGTAAGAGCATAGTAGGCCCCTGTGGTGAGAGGGGTGCTCAGTTACGCCACTAGAGAAAAATTAGGGCCTTAAAAACAAAATTTTACTGATGAATCCGAATGATTGAGTCTGTGATTGGCTCTTGCCCCACAGGGATTGACTGAACTGGAATAGCTCTTACCATACGGGGAACAAAAGAACAAAGATAATTACAGTGGACTAATGATTGACAGTTATCAGAGACAAAAACAAACATACAAGATTGTGTTTTACAAAATTTTCAACATTCTCACCCCCATAATAAGTTCTAGCATTTCATAACATACTGATCAAGAAAGCTCTTCCAAGATGGCTGCACACTGATAAACAGCTTAGTCTCAGCTCTCTCAGTTTGAAAAAGAAAACTGAGAGATAAGTAGTAATCCTGCCAGTTTTAGTAAAATTCAGTTACTGGCTAGTAAGCACACTGCCTAGATGCCAGAAAAGAAGAAACTTAGAGATCCTAAAAGAAAATCAGCTATAAAAGGTGAAGATAAAACACTGACTAGAAGAATCCTCCAGCTGTTCAGAAAATAAAAACAGTTCATGCTCCAGCTTTGGTACAAGAGATGAAAACAAAAAATTAAATGAGCTGTTTAAAATAAGTGAAACACTGACTGAGTATATCAACCCAAACAACAAAAGGCTGGGGAAAATGGAATAAGGTTTAAACAGCTATTCAAATGAACTAATAAAACTGCAAAAATCAGAGGTCAAAATGAAGAAAAGGCTGGCTGAGTATGAAACTTATCAAGAAGAGCTGTTTCAAAAAATGGTAGTTGGAGGACAGAGCATGCAGAGAAAACCTGAAATTTTGTACTGTACCACAGAAACTGGAAGAAATAGACCGTATTAACTTTATGAAAGCACAAATATGCCACTCAACTGGTATTCCATGGCAGTATTGCTAATTGGAAGGGCACATTGTATGTATGCTGCAAACCTGGCTATTAGAAAGCAGCCAAAACCAGTATTAGTAAAGATGCAATCATACCAGCAGAAAGAGTTGATCCTGGCAAGTTGTGGCAGAAAGGCAAAGTAATAAAAGCTGGAAACAGTAGAGTGCTTGTGGAAATGATAATTCACTGTACTACAGGCAGAAGAGAAGCAAATTTATTCCAGCAATCAGGGAATGTTGAAAAGCAGGTGTGAGATTCAAGCTGCTGTATACAGAATATTTGATGTTAAGTTGTCTATCTCGCCTTCATTCTTGCTGGTTGGGGCTCCGAGTCTGCCATCTTCAATAGCTCGAGAGCTGTTTAGTGGCTCGAGGCTACCCCTTAACCCATAATGCCTAGCGATAGCTGCCCAGATCTTGTTTGCCGCTTCAGCTGCGAGGGTGTTGTTTTTCTGGCTCAGGCTCATATATTTAACTTTTTGTGTAAACTTTCCTTCTAAATTTAAAATGTTTCTAGTATTTTTTTTTCTATTTAGAATAGTTATACTTGTTGCTGTTATTTTGTCTTGTATCTCGCCCTTATATTAAAACTCGTTTAAGTTAGAGAGTTCTCCCCGCCCCTCCCCCTTCCCTAGGTTAGCCGTTTAAATTAGAGGCTCTCCTTTTTCTCTTTTTTTTTCTCTAATTGTTATAAAAAAAAAATTATTGTAGTTAGCATAGTACTGGTGTGTTTGTCTAGGCTAGTACTTTTTTTTGTGTCAGTAGTCACTTCTTAGTCCTCCCTTTTTTAGTACAGCATGTCTAAGGAAGCTAAGGTTTCTGGTTTTAAGAAGTGTAACTCATGCTGTCAGAAAATGTCTCTGACAGATGGGCAAGCTAGTTACGTCTACTGTTTAGGCACTGTTCACCTGCAGGACTCTTGTTCTATTTGCCATCCTTTTAGTCCCAAGAGTCCTGCAGGAGCGTAAGAACAAACTAATTCTTAGGGGTCTGTTAAAACCCCAGGATTGACCGGCAAAGAGTTCACAGCCAGTGAAATCCCCAAAATTCACTAAGCCATTGGCTCCATCCTCTGAGCCAACTCCTGTGCTGGATTTACCTTCTAGGTTGGTTCCGGCTGGCACCGACAAGACAACCTCGTCGTCGGCTCCATCGGATGTTTCGGAGCCGTCACGGAGTCACAAGAGGCTGAAGTCCCCTTCCTTAGAGTCGGTGCATTCGGCTCCTCAGTCTCCATTGCTTCAAAGTGAGCATAGCCACCGGTCCTCTCACTCCTCTCGGTCCTCTAGGCTGTCGGATCACAATGTGGAGAGAGTAGTCAGTAGGTTGTTAAAGTTGCAGGCACTAGCTAAATTATTGTCCAGCCCTCCTCAACAGGTATCTGCTCCATCCACTTCACTTGATATTCCTCCTCTGACTCCAGTGAGTTCGGAGTCGGAGTTCGTTGGGGTTCGGGTAGTGGAACCGTCGGCTCCGATCACTATATCCTCTTCGGTTCCGACCTCAGCTGCAATTACCTCGATACTTCCTTCAATCGAGGAATCTGGTCACCAGAGCTTCCTCGTCAGCTCCGAGGGGGGGGAGTGCCATTGGACCCTTTTCCGACCCCGTTCTCCCTCTCGGAGCTTCGGCGCAGGTGAGCTCGGCTCCAACATCGGCCTTGGAGCCATCTCCCTCGGCACGGAGAAAGATTCCTGTTTCTTCGGAGCCTGAGCTTTCTCTTCCTTGAGATGGGGGTGCCTTTGAGATCATGTGGAGCGTGCTGTCCCATGAGTCAGCTCCCCTACCGGCTCCACCGCTCCATTCCCTATAGTGTCTGTGCCAACCTCTGCTCCTCCTCCAGACCCCAAGTGTAGGGAACCGATGGTCCAGGACACCCCATTGGGTGTTTCCTCTTCTTCTGAGGCCTCTCATGATCTCTCAGAGGAGCCCCCTCAGAAGAAGTGCAAGAGGAAGCACATTGACTCCCCAGAGTCTGTCATTTCTGATATGGACTTAGATGATTCGGAATCCCCCTCTGAAGATGTTTCATTCGTGGGCATCCTTGAAATGCTGAGGCAGAGGGGGAACTGGACCCCCCCTAGCCCCTACCGAGGATGAGTCTGTATTCCTGGATGCCTTCGGTTCCCGACCTTCCACCTCCTGGGTTTCTCCGTCTTTCGATCCACTCATGTCTGTAGTGGCTCGAAAGGCTTGGTCAGCTCTGGACACAGCGGAACCAACTCCGAGGAGACCAAATAAGTTCATTACAGCCCCCCAGGATAAGCAGTTTCTTTCTAAGGGTGTGCTCATTGATGCCATGGTGGTAGCAGCCGCCACCAAAAAAGAGATGGCAGAGACCTCTTCATCTGTTTATCCTCCTAACAAGGAGTCTAGGATGATGGGCAGGTACGGAAAGCGAATGTTTGCTTCAGCGACCTTCTCTATGAGGTCCCTGAACTACTTATGTCACTTTACTCATCTTCAGGGGGATCTCCTAAAAGAGCTAGGCGATACCCTTCAAGATCCTACAGCTGAGGGAGTTCAAGCCAAAGTAAGTTCCCAGCTAGCGACTCTTAATTCCGTAGTCAACTCCTCCATGAGGCTCATTTCCTATGCTGCCAATGGAGCGAGTAGAGCCGCGGGCACTGCTGTGGCCCTCAGGAGTCATGCTTGGATGCGGCTGTGTAATTTTGCGGAACCCTTTCAAGCGTCCATCACTAACACCCCCTTTGATGGCTCCTTTCTCTTTGGGCCACAGGTGAAAGACACTTTGATTAGGTGTGAGCCAGAAGGCAAGACTCTCTCTGCCATGGGAGTCCATTTTTCCACTCCCTCAAGACCCTTCCCCAAGGGTCAGAAGAGTGGGAATATGTGGTTCTGCAAATCTCAGGGAGCCTTGCTTGACACACGTAGTGATTTTTCCTCCAGAGGCAGAGGGGGAAACAACAATAATAGACGCCACACTCGTGGCAGAGGGGGTCCGCAGAGCCATGGCAACAGAGAATCCTTCTCTGACAAGCCCTTCCAGCATCCCTGAAGGGTTGCCCAGCTGCTGACCTCTGGAGGCAGTCGGGGGAAGACTTTCGCTGTACCCAAAAGCCTGGCAAAATTTAACAAGAGACAGATGGGTACTGTCCATTATATCCGGAGGTTAAAAAATTACCTTCCATCAATCCCCCTTACAGTCAAAGAAGGCCCTTCCAGATGTTCCACCCAATCTGAGGGAGCAAGCAGTTATAGAAGTTTCAAAACTGCTAAGAAAAAGAGCCATCCAAGAGGTCCCCGCAGACCAGCTCGGATCCGGAATTTACTCAAGGTTCTTTTTAGTACCAAAAAAGACAGGGGACTGGAGACGCATTCTGGATCTCAGCAGATTAAACAGATCTGTACAAAGAACAAAGTTTCAGATGGTCACGCTGCAGTCCATTCTACCCTTTCTGGGTCAGGACAACTGGGTGTGCTCAATATATCTTCAGGATGCGTACTGCCATATCAAGATGGACAGATGTTCCAGGAGATTTCTTCGCTTTCGGGTGGGGGCCAGTCATTACCAGTTCAGAGCTCTGCCCTTTGGTCTTGGGGCATCCCCCAGGGTGTTCACCAAATGTATAGCAGTGGTCACAGCTCACCGGAGACATCAAGGATTCCAGGTGTTTCCATATCTAGACGACTGGCTCCTCACTGCTACCACCAGGCATCAACTCCTGCAAGCACGGGATTACACAATCACTTTTTGCACCCAGCTAGGTATTACCATAAATTTCGAAAAATCTGCCTTGTTGCCCTCTCAGTCTATCACTTACATAGGAGCAGAGTTAAACACAAAGGAAATGTTCGCAAGATTACTACTGGAAAGAGTGTCCACTATTCGTCAACAAGTGCAAGTTCTAATGCAGAACAAGAAGATACAAGACAAATATGTCCTTCAAACTCTAGGCTCCATGGCAGCTGCCATCCTCCTTCTTCCATTGGCGCACTTCCATATGAGGATTCTTCAGTGGCTTCTTTTCACAGAGTGGTCTTTCCAAGAGCTACCCATGTCTCACATGATCATGATTACAGAAGCATGCAAAAGGCACCTTTCCTGGTGGATGGTCTCCCCCCTAGTGACTCAGGGCAGACCCTTCATTCAGCCCCCTCCGGTAGCCAAAGTGACCACAGATGCCTCCTTGATAGGGTGGGGGCATTATCTGGGCAGGACCGTCCAAGGCACTTGGCAACCTCACGAGTACCATCTGCACATAAATGTCCTTGAGATGAGAGCCATGCTGCTAGTGTTGCAAGCCCTTCAAGACTCTCTTCCTTCCGGGACCGTTGCGATCCAAACAGACAATATGTCAGTAGTGTGGTACATCAACAAACAGGGCGGGACCAAATCATACCCCTTTTGTCGAGAAGCACTCAGACTGTGGCAGTGGGCAATTTTCTCCCAACGTTTTCTAATTGCGACGCACATCCCTGGGAGATCCAACGTCATAGTGGACAGGCTCAGCAGAGCTATCCTCATGCCTCAAGAGTGGTCTCTGAATCAGGAAGTTGAGGACCTGATCTTCCACAAATGGGGACAGTCTTGCTGCAATCTTTTTGCCACCCCATTCAACAGCAAATCCAGCAACTACTTCTCCCTCCTTCCACTTCCAGGTCACCTACCCATGGATGCTGTAGTCCACGATTGGCCTCAGGGACTCCTTTATGCATTTCCTCCCTTTCCCCTTATACCAAGACTCATACAGAAAGAAAAGTTGTTGGGTTGCAAAATGATCCTCATTGCCCCCTACTGGCCTCGACAGATTTGGTTTCTGTTCCTACACCTCTATCTTCTCTATCAGCCCTGGACTCTGGACCCAATTCCAGATCTACTGGTTCATCAATCAGGTGGGTTGCATCAGTCCCTTCAGACTCTCCAGCTCACAGCTTGGTTGCTCCACTTCCAACCCTAGCCAGGCTCCCTAACATTTCCCCAACAGTCCATGAGATTATCGTTTCCTCACATAAGTCCACCACCAGGATTATTTATGCTAGCAAATGGAAACATTTTTCTTATTGGGCTGCGTCTAGGAATGTGGATTCCTTCTCAGCCCCAGTCCATGAGATCCTAGAGTTCCTAGCACAACTGTTTCACTCTGGAGCCACTTCCACTACCATTAGGGTGCAATTAGCAGCCATTTCTAATTTTCACATCGGGTTACAGAATTCAAGCATCATGTCTCACAAGCTCTGTAAAGCCTTTTTGAGAGGGGCATCTCTTCTTAGACCTCCAGTGAGAGACCCCCCCCTCCTCCTCCCTGGGACCTTAATCTAGTCCTAACGTCCTTAATTTTGCCTCCTTTTGAACCAGCGGTATCATACTCCATCAAATTTCTCTCTTGGAAAACTCTCTTTCTGGTTGCTATTACTTCAGCCAGACGAGTCTCAGAACTACAGGCACTATGTGTCCATCCCTCTTATCTGTTTTTTCATAGGGATAGAGTTTCTCTGAGGACAAATCCTTCATTTCTTCCCAAAGTCTGCTCTGAACATAATTTAAACCAATCTATAGATCTCCCCATTTTCTTCCCCAATCATAGCAACAAGGCAGAGTACAAACTTCACCAATTGGACGTGTACAGGCAATTGCGTTTGTACCTTTATAGAATTAAAGAAATAAGAAAATCAGACCAATTGTTTCTGTCTTATGCCTTAAACAAACAAGGTCTCCCAGTTTCCAAGGTTACTTTATCCAGATGGCTATCCCATACTATTTCATTTATTTATCAGTTATGGGATAAGGAATTACCATCTAAACCAAAAGGTCATTCTACTAGGGCATTAGCCACCTCTGTAGCTTTCCAGTCTAGGTTGTCCATGGATTCCATATGTGCAGCTGCTACGTGGGCAAATCCTCATACTTTTATTTCTCATTACAAGGTGGATATGATCTCCCGGAGCAGAGCTGATTTTGGTTCCACTGTTCTGAAGAGTCTGTTCCACTGAGCCACCCAGGATTTTAGGTGCTAGGGACGCTGTCCCAACCAGTAAGAATGAAGGCGAGATAGACAACTTAACATAAAGAAGTTATGTACCGACCATAACATTCCATGTTAGTTGTCTTCATCTTGCCTTCATTCTTGCATCCCGCCCTCCGTCCCCCTGTCCTAGTGGATCGAGAGGAGTCCTTTTTCACTGGCTGAGTATTCTTTGTTTCCCTCTATTGATTTAGAGGATATGGCAAGTATAAGTCCTTTTGACTGGTTTATTCTCTTGTTATGTCTGGAGTTAGCTATTTCAAACAAGATCTGGGTAGCTATACCTAGGCATTGTGGGATAAGGGGTAGCCTCGAGCCAGTAAACAGCTCTTGAGCTATTAAAGATGGCTGGGTCGGAGCCGAGGATTGGCTCCGATCCCAACCAGCAAGAAAGAAGGCGAGATGAAGACAATTAACATGGAACGTTATGGTAGGTACATAACTTCTTTTTCTGGAAAATCAAGTTCATTTTTGATGTAGAATAGGCTAAGGAGGAAATACAAAAGCTTGTCTGGCAAAAAGTGAGCCATCAGACATAAGGAGACCCTGCTTTTCATCCTTCTGATAATAAAGCTGATTGTAAGACTTTGCTAGTAAAACCTATTCCACTGCCCCAAAAGAAAATCTTGAGAGACAAAAAAATGCACAGGATATGACAAGAAGAATTTGGAGTACCTTGAACTTGAACCAGAAACTGGGGTTTGGGGTGGAGATGAACAGGAAGAAAATCAGCAACACTGAAATTAAAGAATAAATCTAAGATCTTAAAGCATTAATCACATTTGTAAAATATGGTTTTACAAGAAAAAGTGGATGAGAAAGATTTAACGTTTGGTGAATTTGCTAAAGATATGTGTGGACTGAATGCTATATATCCCACTTCATGTCATTAATGTTTGGAAGGATATTATAAAGGGAAAAAATAAAAAGAAGTAACTTTAAGTAAAGCAGATTTTCATAACAGCATTTGTATAAAACATTTCATGATATAAATTGCATGTTATATAGTAAAGCAGGTCTGTGCAGTATATAGTCAGGGGTATCTAAAAAGCATTTTTAAGTTACTATGCTGTAATTTTGGGCTGTTAGGGTGGGAATGGGGATGTAAACATATACTAACTGCAATATATGTAGAGTTGAGGTGTTTTCTCTTACTTTTGCATATTTGAATGTCTGGATAAATGCCTTTGGCTTAATTTAAAAACAAGTTTTCTGTTTAAGCATGTGGGCTTGAAAAATAAGAGAATCCTTTAGCAAATAAATGTTCATTGTGAGTTGAGAAGTCTGCAGCTGAGGACAGTTGTACATTCTGTTTTTATGTTTCTATGGAGACAAGCTGACAACAGGGGCTTGCAATAAGTCTAGAGGCCGGGCATTGTTTACTGAGGGAAATATGAAATTAAAAAATACAACGGCAAGCAGCTCACTAATAAGCTCTCTCAAATCAGTACTGGCGTAACCAGTCAGGAGGAGAAGGAAACCACACTCACTACAATTCCAGTCTGACATAGACCTACCACGACAGCAAACCAAACACATAAACACACAAAAACATACTCGGAGGCTCTAAATAAAAATCTGCCTAAGCAGCAGAGACCTCCAAAGCAGACACCCAAGCAACCGCTACCCCAAAACAAAACACGTGCAACACATAGCTCACAAAGCCAGTGTGCCAAACAGTTACAGCCCTTAAGGCTAAACAACACACCTGATACACTTGTAATAGGTGACTCTATCGTCAGGCACACTGACGTCCCGCTCACCAGGCTGAACAAGGAGAAGGTCATGGTGAGCTGCCTGTCAGGCGCTAGGATCTGCCACATAACACAAGCACTCAGGTCACTCCAAGGCAAGTACAAATATGACTCAGTCATTGTCCATGCTGGTGTGAATGACCTGAGATGTACCTCCCTGGACTACATGAAAAGAGACATAGAGGAGCTCTCTGAGCATGTAGCCCAGGCTGGTATGACCCTGACCTTGAGTAGCATCTTACCCTCACCAAGAATGATGCCACAATGTGAAGACAAGATGATCAATTTCAACAATTGGCTTAAGTATTGGTGTCATTCAAAGGGGATCCAATGCCTGTCAGCCTAGGATGACATGCTCGACAAGCCACGATGCTTCTCTAGGGACGGCTTGCACCTGTCATCCCTGGGCTTTCGGATATTGGCAAAGGCTCTTGCCATCCCCATAGTGCTTTTTTAAGCAAGGCTCAAAAGACAAACCCACCTCCATAGGTATCACAAGGGATAAGAAACTAAGAGTAATGCTACTCAACGCCAGAAGTCTAAACCTCAAGATGCATGCACTCGAAACTCTCCTTAGCATGGAGAACATTGATGTCTGTGCAGTAACAGAAACCTGGTTCAAGGCTCCCGAGAGCACCCCAGCACTACCAGGTTATACTTCATACCATGCTTTTCGGCCCCAAAACTTGGACCGAACCACAAAAGGAGGGGGAGTATCAATATTCGTCAAAGATACCCACACCTCCAGGTTGGTGGCACAGCACGAAGCAACAGAGACTATCCATGTGCAACTAACAGTGGGTAAAACTGCCTTCCAGTTTATAGCCTGCTACAGACCACCCTCCCAAACCCAGGAACCCCACTCGGCCTTCCTGAGAACACTGGAAAATATGAAGGTCTCTCCAAACACCATTATAATGGGCGACTTCAACTACCCAAACATAGACTGGGAGCATTACTCTAGCTCCAACACCCTAGCCCAAAGGTTCCTAGAATTTATAAACTCAAATGCTATGGAACAACTTGTTACCACTCCCACAAGAGGGGAAAACATACTGGACCTGATCATCACCAACATGGGGGCTCTATGCTCCAGACCAGAAGTGTATCTCTCACTGGTAAGATCAGACCATAAACTAATCTCACTGGATATTCACATCCCGACCCCACCCCCTGCCCAGAAAACCACAGTGAGAAACTTCTCTAAAGCAAATTTTACACTCCTCAAAACCGAGGTAGAATCCTTCAAAGCCCCTGGGCCTGTGGAAAATACGGCCCAGACCGCAGAATCCTTTATAAACGTATTCTGTGAACACCTTCAGGAATGCATGGATCATGCAATCCCAAATAAAACCAAGACCCAATCCTCCAAAGGCAGGCGTCCTGTCTGGTGGACCCCAGCCATAAACAAACTATACAATAGAAGGAGGAAGCTTCTACATGATAGAGCAAAATCCCAAAAAGGGAAGGCATCTCTGATCAGTATTAGCAAAAAACGACGGGCACTCATAAAATCGTCTAATGCCAGCTTTGAGAGAAAAATTGCACAGGACACTAAGGATAATCACAAGGCTTTCTTTAGCTATGTTAGGAACCTAGGTGGGAATTCCCAGATACGCTCAGAATTAGTCCAAAATGACAAAAAATACACCAAACCCACAGACACTGCCAACATCCTAGCTGACAGGTTCAGCGCAACCCCCCCCCCCACCAAAACGGCAAATATCTATCCCAACATTGCTGCCCCCCATGACATCTCAGATGCTCAGGTAAGAGCAGCCCTCTCCAAAGCAAAAAACACAGCATCAATGGGACCAGACGGTGTCCCGGGCTGCGTCCTACATGAACTCCAAGAAGAGCTAAACCCAAACATGAAACTACTGTTCAATCTCAGCCTTACTACAGGATATGTACCCAAAGAGTGGCATACAGCAACAGTGGTCCCTCTCCACAAAGGTGGTGCCTCAGTGGATCCTGGAAACTATCGCCCCATAAGCCTGACTAGCTTGGTCTGCAAAGCTATGGAAAGGATCATCATGGACCTCATAAATAAAGATATTGGGGACACTGGATCCT
>NC_056728.1:1134190103-1134280103 GCF_019279795.1 Protopterus annectens | reverse complement strand
ACATATGTACAAAGCACCAAATTACTGCCTCTGGATTACTTGTATAGTTCATCTCTTTCCAGAAAGCCACCAAAAAAGGCAAATCCTTCATGAAATGGGCCCTAACCCTGCATGGAAGTGGTTTATTTATTACTGTAGCAAAAAGAAATAGCATGAGATAACATCAACAAATTGTCTGGTTTGACACCAATCATCCTTTTATTCTTACCTTTATAAGGAGATAAATAAGTGATCAGCTTTCCAGAAAGATTGTGCTTTGAATAGGTAGCATCTGAGTGGCCTGTGGAATCCAGAATCTGAAACTCCCCCCTTGCTTTGGGGCTTTTGAAGAAGACAGGGAAATTAATACACTATCTCAAGGTAAACTCTAGTACCACTTAAGAAGTATTAGTTCTCAAAGAAATCCTGTCTATTTTCTTCGTGTTTCACTGTTGCAGTCATTACATTTGGGGGTAATCTGCTGGCAGGTTGCCCTCAGTCAGCCTGATTAACAATGTCTTGGGTCCTGCATCAGTTGCTGTCCCTTCTTCCATGACGTCAGGTCGTCAGGGGTATAAAACATGCAGCCGATGCCATTACATCAGTCTTTCTTGCCGTGTGGTGTCCGAAGCAGTTCGCAAGTGCCGGTCGGCCGACTCCTGAAATTTTCGTTTTTGAGTTTCAGAACCGAAGTCTTCAACTAAAAAGCTAAGTACCTCATTGGGGAAACTTTTTCTTGCTCCTTACCGATGTCAGTAAAAGTTAATAATTGCATTACTTGTGGGAAGCAAATACCTCATAAGGATTTTCATTTGTACTGTATTCCTTGCCTAGGGCCTGACCACAATGTACCTTGCTGTTGGTTTTGTGCTAAATTTAATCAACACACTATTAAACATCGGCATATTTTTGCTTCTAAATATTTTGGCTCACGATTTAATTATCCAGAAATGTCGTCGGTTAGCAATCTGACTACCGTAATACCTAAAAAATGTAAAGAAAAAGACAAAGACAGGCTGTCGAGGTCCAAAACTGACGATGACGCTTGTCCTAAGCCAGTCGCTAGTTTGCCGGTACTCAGTGAGACGCTTTCGCAGCCCCTGATACCCGCTACTTCTGATTCGCAGGCCTCTACTGAGACTTATTCGGAGTCTGGTATACCGCAAGATGCTTCAATTATGGAACCCGCGGATGTCTCTACCTTAGATGGGTCCGGAGCCGCTGTGCAGGCACCGGCTTCTGAGGGTGCTTTCAGGCCTACAGATTTGTATATTAGACCGACGCCATCTTCAAAACTAAGGCCAAAATCAAAATCTATATCTAAAGAACCGATGCCTGGGCCACATGTGCAGGCCCCTATGCCTAAAAAACAGATGATCAAGATGGCTGAAGATTTAATTACTCTGATCAGGGGTAGCCAACCCCCCCCCCTTCTAAGAGGCCTAGGCAAGACATTGATTATGAATCTTCTGAACAGGATTCTATTTCTTCTGACTCTTCTAATGAACAGGATTTGTCTATACAAACTTATGAGGAATCTGATGCAGAAGATTCCATTCCTTCTGCTTCTCCCCCTGAGGATTTTTCTTTTAGGGAAACTTTACATACTTTAAGGGAACATTTCTACTGGGAAAGTCAGGATTTCTCTGAATCTAAAAAGAGACTTAGGGATTTTCTTCTTCTTCCTCAGCATAGGCCTTTGGCTATACCTCCTGTTCTAGACATTGTTAATGGTGTTTTTTTTCAGAATCTAGTATGGCTCCTGATTGTCTGCCTTTGGCTCCTTGTAAGCCAGACAGATACCGCAGGGTTCCTGACTCCCACAAATTCCTTTTCAGAAATCCTATTGCAGATCCTGAAACCATTTCTCAGGGTCCCAAGGGCAGTAAGGCCTCTTCAGCTGAACAAGTTGGAAAACATACTTTGCAGTGTGGTTTTTATTCTTTGGAGGCCTCTTGCAGGGCTGCTGTAACTGGGTCTGTGCTAAGAAGGTATGCTTGGCTCAAAGAGCAAACTTTGCCTGATCATGTTAAAGCAAAATTGTTGGATGCTCCTTTACAACAGGACTGTCTCTTTGGTAATAAGGCTGAAGAAATTTTAAAAAAGATGGAAGATAAAGCTAAAGCTATGCAAACTGTGAAAGATTTCTTACAAGTGCAACCTCCAAGATTTAGTAGGCACTGGCCTACTGAGAACTGGTCCTTTCCATTTCCTTCGAGAGCCACTCAAGTCAAACCCAGACATTCCAAAGGCTCCAGGTTTCAGTCAGAAGGGACTTTTAGAACAAAACAATGGGGTGCCTCCTCCTCCAAATCTGGAAACAACAAGGCACCTCCCTATGGTAAGCAGTCTCAATGACTTCCCTTTACACTTACCAAGCACTTACCTTTTGGCCGTCCCTTTGGGATGAAAACTGGCACTTCATGCAAGAAACTGGCTACTTATAACCCAGGACAAATGGGTTTTAAATATAGTATCCCAGGGATACAGATTTCATCTCCACACATTGCCAATCCCTAACGGATGGCCAGACCTGCCCCCAAATCAGTGGGCAGAGGCCCAGAAACAAGTACTATCTCTCATGAACATGGGGGCTATTCAACTGGTACCAGAAGAGGAAAAGGGACAAGGTTTCTATTCAAGACTTTTCCTGGTACCCTGAAAAGACAAATCATGGCGTCCAATTCTGGACTTAACTACTCTAAACACATTTCTGGACATTCCAAAATTCAAGATGCTGACTCTTCAACAGTTACTTCCTATGCTAGGCAAAGATGCCTGGTTGGTAACTCTAGACTTAAAAGAGGCTTACCTGCATATCCCAATCAGGGGATATTGCAGAAGATACCTCCGCTTCAAAGCAGGCTACTTGCATTACCAGTTCTCTGCACTGCCCTTTGGCTTATCTACTGCACCCAGGGTCTTCACAAAGTGCCTGGCTCCAGTAATTGCATTTTGCAGACAAAGAAATATTCAGATATATCCATATCCGGACGATTGTCTATTTCAGGCAGAAAACAGGAACATTCTTCTAAAACATCTGGTGTTTGTAAAAAGGGTTCTAACTTGTCTAGGGTACACAGTAAACGAAAAGAAATCACAACTGGTACCCTCTCAAAAAATTACATTCCTGGGTGCAAGCTTGAATACAACTGCCCAGATGGCTTACCTTATGCCAGAAAAGATAATTCATTTGGTAACTTACTTCAAACAGGTGGCCACAAAAACCCTGCTATCTGCAAGACAAATTCTGCAAGCCTTGGGGTTCATAGCCTCCTGCATTCTTCTAATTCCATATGCAAGACTGCATATGAGGAAACTTCAGTGGTACTTAAAAAGTTTATGGAGTCAACACTGTCACAGCCTGGAAACAATGATTCCTATCATTCCTTGCCTGCAACTAGAGTTCCTATGGTGGGCAGAGGCCTGCCACCAAAACAAGGGACTGCCATTGACTCCACCCCCTGCCACCCAAACTCTAACTACAGATGCATCAGACTATGCTTGGGGGGCTCATCTGGCAGGGAAGTGCATTCAGGGCAAATGGAGCCCAAATCAAATACGCCTTCATATCACCTTCATCCAGGACAATTAATGATAAAGACAGACAACACCACAGTTATGTGGTACATAAACAAGCAAGGGGGTACACATTCCTACCCCCTTTGCAAACTAGCCATGGTATTGTGGAACATGGTCTTGACCTATCAAATACAGCTACAAGCTCAATTCCTGCCAGGAAAGCTGAATACTCTGGCAGACAAACTAAGCATAAATCTTATGGACCCACACGAATGGAAACTGGAACCACAGATTTTCAACATGTTGACAAGTAAATGGGGGAGTCCAGACATAGATCTTTTTGCGTCACCCCAGAACTATCAGTTGGACAAATTCTGCACAAGAATTCATCACAAAAAAGCGTGGAAAGTGGATGCTCTATCATTCAGCTGGAAAAACCTATCGGTCTATGCTTTTCCCCCTCTGCCTCTGCTCTCCAAAGTTCTACTAAAAGTCAAACAGGACAAACCAAAAATGATTTTGATTGCTCTAGACTGGCCTCGCCAACACTGGTACCCACTCCTGCGCAATGTGTCACACCTTCCACCATTGCACCTGCCTCAGACACCTCACTTACTGTCTCAGCAGAACAACCAAATTCTGCACACTCATCTCCAAACTTTGAATCTTGCAGTGTTGCTAATCACCTAAATTCATCCTTAGCATCCCTCAGCAAACCTGTGATGGATGTCATTTTGGAGGCAAGAAGGCCTAGTACTAGAAAATGTTATGCTGATAAATGGAAAAGATTTTGGCCTGGAATCAATCACAATGGATAAGCACAACAGTGCCCAATATTCCTCAGATTTTACAATACTTAAGTGAGATGCTTCACAAGGGCCTGTCCTTTTCTTCCATAAAAATCCATACCTCAGCCATTTCAGCTCATTACAACACAGAGCCTCCCTTCTTCTCTCATCCTCTGCTAAAGCAGTATCTCATAGGGGCCAAAAACTTAAGACCACCCAGGAGAGTTCCAACCCCTGCCTGGGACCTCAACTTTGTATTGGAAAAACTTACTCTTCCTCCTTTTCGTGCCAACTGCTACTGCAGACTTAAAATTTCTCTCTTGGAAAACAGCTTTCCTTTTAGCAGTCACTTCAGCTAGAAGGATTTCCGAATTACAGTCTCTTATGGCAGTGGAGCCTTTCATTATTTTTCATGCGGACAGGTTGTCTCTCTGGACCAATCCATCCTTCATGCCTAAGGTGGTATCCAGTGTGGCTCTTAATCAAACCATTCATTTGCCAACTTTCTTTCCCAATCCACAGAACAAGGGGGGCGGATTCTACATTCATTGGATGTATACAGACAGCTTAGATTTTACTTAGAACAAAATCTATAAGAAAATCTGATCAACTACTGGTGGCATTTGCTGCAGGGGCAGAGGGAAGGGCTATTTCAAAGCAAACTGTTTCACAAGGGATAAGCCATTGTATTCATTTCTGCTATATGCACCATGGTAAAACTATCCCCCAGGGGATCAGATCTCATTCCACTAGGGCTGCATCTATTTCTACAGCCTTTCTCAGAGGTGTTCCTACCAGAGACATTCTAAAAACTGCTACCTGGAGCTCAGTTCATACACTCACCAAACATTACCATTTATCTTTCTTTTCTAAATCCAGAGCTGGCTTTGCCACTGCTGTCCTTCAGGGCCTTATAGCTGGTCCTAATGCTGTATAAATCCATCCTCCCAGCCATAGCTTTGGGAATCTACCCAAATGTAATGACTGCAACAGTGAAACATGAAGAACATAGTACAGTTGTGTACACTTACCATAAATGTAGATGTTCGAGTGTATTCACTGTTGCAGTCCTGGTTACCCTCCCTCTAACCCCCTGTTTTTTTCTCTTTCTATACTTATACTTTCCTTTTGTTTGTGTCTTTCAGCTTTTTCCTGGTTAGGGGTCGCCACAGCGTAACTCCGGTCCGCTAATGATTGGTAGTCGATTTTTACGTACCGGGTTACCAGCCCTGATGCACAACCTTCAACGAAGGCACGCCCCATTCACGTATGCCTCCACACAGAAGACACGCTAGCTGAGAATCGAACAGGACAACGTCTTGCTATGAAGCGACAATGCTACCACAGCACCACCACCGCAGTATACTTACTTATACTTTCCTTTACTATGCTTAAAAGCCTTGTTGGTGTATTTGCTTTAGTTTGGAGATATATATTTTTGTGTTTTTAATTACTTAAATATTTGGCTCCCCATTTGGGGGGCACCTGACATCTGGGGCAAGAAAAACTGATGTAATGGCGTCGGCTGCATGTTTTATACCCCTGACAACCTGACGTCATGGAAGAAGGGACAGCAACCGACACAGGACCCAAGACTTTGTTAATCAGGCCGACTGAGGGCAACCTGCCAGCAGATAACCCAAATGTAATGACTGCAACACTAAATACACTCGAACATCTACATTTATGGTAAGTGTACACAACTGTACTTTGTGGAAACTGAGGTGGGGTTATCTCACAATAAGAGCTTGTAACTCAGATACTCTTATATCAGAAGTCAGAGTAATGAGTAAAACAATCTTTCATGTCAAGAACCAGGAGTCAGCCAGATGAGGTGGTTAAAATATAAAAATAGTAAGATTTTAAAGCACAAAATTAAGACCCCAAGGTGGAGCCACCTGTTTTCTAGGTGGATGTACATGTAAAATCTATCTCAAAAACTGCTTGACTTGAGACAGGTGTATGGGGGAATTCAAGGGCAAGCAAGCCAAAATGACTGACACAAGAACTTTGACAGAGTAGAAAAGACCAAAGGAAAGTAATTCACACAAATAATCAAGAACCAGAGGCAACTGGGCCTTAAGAGTCCTGGTTGCTGGAATAGCACCAACTAGAAAATGTTTTCACTTACACATATATGATTTCACTAGTAGCAGTTTTTTTAGATTCATTCAATACCTGCTGCATGTCTTCAGAAAGAAAGTGCCTAGAAGATATCAAAATTCTGTCGTCATGGCAGACAGTTGGAAGAGTTTTCAGAGTGGGGTGTATCAAACAATCCCTGTCTTTTATGAGTAAATCCAGCCTGTTGAGAAGCCTGTAGTGATTGGACAGTTTTAAATGAAAGGAGAACCACTGCTGTCTGGGTAAAAAAGGGGAGTTACCACTACAATCTTTAGGGAGTCCTCCTGGATCTTTAGAAGAACCCTGGATATCAGTGAAAAGGGTAGAAAACACAGAGAAATATTCCCATTCATGAGCATGAAAAGGCACCTGCCTTCCAAACCTGCTTGCAAGAAATCCTGGAGCAGAATTTCTGTTGTGAGAAGAGGCAAACAGGTCTGCTTGAGGTGTTCCCACAGTTGGATCATTTCTTGGAAGACTCCAGTGTAAAGTTTCCATTCGTGAGAATCTGGCCTGCTTAGCTTGTCTGCAACAAAGTTTTAATCTTCCAGAATGCATTAAGTCTAAAGACTCAGACTGAGTTGAGATGCTACCTACAAGGCTATCATAGCTAGTCTGCAAAGGAGGTATGATCTGGTACCCCTTCATTTGTTTATGTACCACATCAGTATGGTATTGTCCGTGGAAACTTGTGAGTTCCTAGAAACCAGGGAGAATTTATTGCGTTTAAAACATTTTTGCTGTCATCATCTCTTTGACATTTATGTACTTTTCACTGTCGTGTTTGCTCCACAGACCTTGATCCTTCACACCTTTGGAAACCACTCCCCATGTCAGGTTTGAAGCATCTGTAGTAACAGACTGAAGAGGAGGTGGAACAGAGAATGGGAGACCTGGATTTTAAAAGCAAATTGGCCACACACCATAGAACCTCCTTCCTTATAAACTTCAATATATGAATCTAAGAAAGATAAATGATGTAAATGCCAAGTCAAGAGTGACCTTAAGTGCCATGAGAAGTCTGGCGAAGGGAATCATAAGAATCAAAGAAGCCATGTATCCCAGAATTCGTGAGAAAATCTGTGGCAGATATCAGGTTTTGATTTTAAAAAGTCTAAAAGTAGTGCTGGAACATCTCTGCTTTGTCTGGGGAAGAAAGGCTGTTCCCAGTGCTGAATCTAACAGACCTCCCAGAAAAACTATACCAGTGAGGAATGAGAGAAGATTTCTATAAACTGACGTGAAAACCCAGACTGAGTAGAAGATTCTGTACCCTTGTTAAGAACTCTTGACAACTGGAAAAAGAGTCTACAAATTTAATATAATCATCTACTGTAGGTATGGAATATGTAAATGCCTTGAAGTCTATAATTAGCAATTACTGGAGCTGGACAGTTTTTTTTAATACCTGTAGTAAATAATCACTTAAGACATAGGCAAACATACATGAACAGAAAAGAAAACAAACCGTATTAACATTTTTCCATTAAATACATTAGCATCACATATCTTTTCTTTGTCACTATCTTCAGTCCAAAATTACATAAATTGCTGAATTTCTGCCTTCTCTTAAACCTCACTTCTCCTCCAGAACATTATTGTGCATCAGTTGTTCCCACAATTTCCTTTTATTTCTACGTAATTTGCTCCATCCCATTTCTAAACATCCCTCTTCCAGATCTTTTATCTCTTTTGTAATATTCCCTCTACTATAAATCCACCCTAATCTCTACCAACCACAACCCTAAGCAATTCTGGCCCACTATTAACACTATCCTCCACCCAGGGAAGGTTGATACCCCCCAGCCATCCATTCCCCCCTCCTCAAGCAGTATTGCTGAATCCTTCAACAAACACTTCAGTGAAACTATAACATCGCTAAACAAACAACACTTCCCTACAACAGCCCCCCAACTCCTAACTCTAAACCCCTCACTCCTCTTTTCTTCTTCACCTCAGTACCTACCTCCAACATAAAAAGACTATTGTCAAAACTTAAACCCACCAATCTCGCAGCTGACAACCTCCCCTCTGAATACTTGAAAATTGCAGCTGATACACTAGCCTACCCAATTTCAATTCTAATCAACTGTTTCATAACAGAAGGCTATGTTCCCTTGTTATGGAAAATATCCCACATCATTCCCCTCCACAAAGGCACCCCCTCCACCGACCTCTTCAATTACCACCCCATTGCTGTCCTCTCCCCTCTCTCTCCAAGATACTTGAAAAATGAATCAACACCCAGGTCTCCAACTACCTTCTAGCTAATAATCTCCTCTCCAAAACCCAACATGGTTTCAGGCCCTATCACAGCACCTCCGCTCTGCTCTCACTAACTCTGTACTTCATCAGAAAAACAATGGCCTCTTCAATGCTGCCATATTTCTAGATCTCTCAAAGGCCTTTGACATGGTATCTCATGAGCTACTACTCTCTACTCTCCCCAACCTCTCCTTCTCACAATCAGCCTGCAACTGGTTCCACAGCTATCTACACGAGCACCAGCAATCAGTAATCTGGGACGATAACCTATCACCTCACCTCCCAGTTACTTTTGGAGTTCCCCAAGGGTCTATCCTTGGCCCTCTGCTATTCTCACGTTTCACTAACAACCTACATACTGCCACGACACAAGCATCTCCTGTACAGTACTCAGATGACTCTACTCTCATCTGCTCTGCCCCCACTCTACCAGAACTACAACAAATCACACATAAATCATTCTTTTCTGTAGAAAAGCTGGCTATCCAATGCTCAGTTCCTACTTAACCCAAGTAAGACAAAACTTCTCCTGTTCCAACCTTTCAAAGCCACCCAAAACATCCCCCATCTGCTCTCACTAACACTGTACTTCATCAGAAAAACAATGGCCTCTTCAATACTGCCATATTTCTAGATCTCTCAAAGGCCTTTGACATGGTATCTCATGAGCTACTACTCTCTACTCTCCCCAACCTCTCCTTCTCACAATCAGCCTGCAACTAGTTCCACAGCTATCTACATGAGCACCAGCAATCAGTAATCTGGGACGATAACCTATCACCTCACCTCCCAGTTACTTTTGGAGTTCCCCAAGGGTCTATCCTTGGCCCTCTGCTATTCTCATGTTTCACTAACAACCTACATACTGCCACGACACAAGCATCTCTTGTGCAGTACTCAGATGACTCTACTCTCATCTGCTCTGCCCCCACTCTACCAGAACTACAACAAATCACACATAAATCATTCTTTTCTGTAGAAAAGCTGGCTATCCAATGCTCAGTTCCTACTTAACCCAAGTAAGACAAAACTTCTCCTGTTCCAACCTTTCAAAGCCACCCAAAACATCCCCCACTTCAATATTCTCGCCAAAGACAATACCATCATCTCTCCATCAGAACACACAAAATTACTCGGTGTGGAAATCGACAACAAACTTAGATTTGACACCCACATATCTCTCACAATAAAAAAGTTCACAAGAAACCTGGTGCATTATATCGAAGCTGCAAATTCCTAACCAAGGTGGCTAGAATCTCCATAGCCAATTTCCAGTTAATCTCCAACCTACTCTATGCTTCCCCCATACTTACCAACCTTAGACAGACAAATCTAAACAAGCTGGATGCTTGTTACAACAAAATTGCTAAATTTGTCACTGGAACCACCTACTGCAACCATCATTGTATCTCCCTTAAAGAACTAAACTGGCTAGAACTCCCACAACTCCTTCACTTTAATCAACTCACCCTTGCTCATCAATTTATTAACCACCCCCTTAACATCCCTTCCCTTCAAACCCTTCTCCAACCCTATCACTCCACTAGGCCCATAAGATCAAGCAACAAAAATCAACTCACTGTTATCAAACCCAAAAACTCACCAGAGAAGCCATATTTTCATGTACCATATCTAAACTTTGGAACAATCTTCCACCCTCTATAACTACTCTACCTTTCAGCAGCCTTTTCAAGACTGCACTCAAATTCCACTTAAATTTGCACTGGCTTTGTCCTTGTTCTAATCCAGACTAGCACCCCCACCCTTACCCCCCACCCCCACCTAGACTCTTAACCCAACTATACTACCGCCACTACTAACCACAGTCAGAATTAGCTAGTTGTCTTTACATACTTTAAAATCTTGTCTGACAACTTTGTTACTAAAATTATAAACGACAAGAAACTATCTTAACTTGCAACATTTACTGTATATACTGTTGATAATCAATATCTTGTTATTGTATTAAAGCCAACAACCTGTAATGTTTACTTTTGCTGCAACTTTGTATCTCTATTTATCATGTACACGATGTGGAGCTTTTCTCCCCGGGCATCTGCTGAAAAAGGACCTGCATCCAGTCAGAATTTCCCGTAAACAAATGTAAATAAAATAAGTAAATAAATAAAAATTCAATTCTTAAAACACATTTGGTTTAGACTTTGATTTCCATGTTCTAGTTATTGCTTTTGTTTGGCAGCCAAAATAATTAAACGTAATAAGGCTTTACTGTGTTGAGGCAGTTCAGATTCTGTGTCCTAGCTCAAAAGAATTGATGTTATGTGATCCTATCTCGCCTACATTCTGAATGATGGGTTCGGAGCCGATCCCTCGGCTCCGACTCGGCACGCTTATGCCAAAGAGCGAAGTCTCTTATTGGCTGAGCTTACTATATCCCAGGATGCACCACTACCAGTCCCCCAGATCTCGTTTGCCGCTTCCCTGCGAAGATGTGGTCTCGAGCTGGCTGGGCTGAGTAGCTTTTATTAACTACTTTTCTGTCAGTTTTTGCTGTTTTTTGGTCACAAAAGCTGTTTTAACGGCTATCGCTTCTTTGTGTACGTTTGGATTGTGAAAATTGTTGTGTGTGATTGGGTTGAGTTTGTTTTCGCCCCTTACATCCAGGGCCTTCCCGGTCAACCTTTGAAAACTTTTCAGGGTCTCAAGTCTTTAGTAGTTTAGAGTTCCCTGTCATTTACAGCTAGTGTTTGTGTTAAACTATAACTGTAAGCTTAGATTTATCACAAGCGAATCTATAGTTGTTTAATTTCCTGTCAAAAAGTTGTTTAACATCATGTCTCAAACCCCTAGGCCTTCGGGCTTTAAAAAATGTTCAAATGTGGTTTTAAGATGTCTATTACTGATGATCATTTGCTCTGTGTATATTGTCTAGGGGCAAAGCACTTGCAGGAGTCATGCAGCGTATGTCACGCTTTTTCCTCAAGGGTCCTCCAGGAGAGGAAAAATAAATTGATTCTTAAGGGGTTAATTAAACCCTCTTTTGAAGAAGCCTTAGCATCCTCTCCGGCTCCGGCCAAAAAGAAAAGGGCTTCGGTTCCGACCAGTCCGTCGGATCCGACTGCCAAGAGACCTAGGCAGGCCTCTCCTTCGGCTCCAAAGACTTCGGAGCCGAGGTTGGAACGGTCTGCCTCGATGCCACCAGTATCGACTCCTCTGGCTTCGGAGCCGATGGCTGGGGCATCGAGGCGGGTCACCTTCGCCGGCTCCACTGCTCGGAGCCGACAAGGGTCGCCGCCAGACACTTCCTCCTCGGCGCCGAAGTCTACCTCGGCACCGATGGAATCTGCTGTGAGTATTCCCTCGGCGCCGATACTCATCGAGTCACCTCGGAGCCGGTCCCCTAGCCCTTTGGGGCCGATGGAGAGGCCTTCTCGAACCCGTTCTGTTTCCTCTCGGTCTCGAGGATGTCGGATTCTGATATAGACAGGGTGCTCCAAAGACTGTTCCAGTCCCCAGTCTTCCAAAATTTGTTTGGTTCCGACCCAGCTGGTTTCGGAGCCGATGACCTTGGCCCACCCGTTGCCATTCCTCCTCCGACCGCTTCGCTCCGTGAGCAGGAGCTGTTGGAGCCGATGGAGATCTCAGGGTCGGCTCCGACCCTTACTCCAACCCGGGCCTTCGGGTCCGAGTTTAGTACGCGGACTTCTTCGGCTGGACCCGGGGGTGATGTTTGGGACCTATGCTTTCAGTTCCGAGCCTCCCCCTCGGTGCTTCGGCTGCGGGACTTCCGTCGGCTATCACGGCTCCGGAGTCCGGACACTCCCAGGATTCTGGGGGTCCGGCTTTCAGGGCCATGAGGAGTGCCTTGGCCAAGTCCTCTTCGGCCATCTCTCCGGTTTTACCAGCACCTTCCCTGGGCGTGGAGACTGGGTCTTTGGCAGTTCCCCTGTCCGTAGCCAGCGGAGCCCCGAGGCCTGAGGTTACCCCCAGTGGGGGTTCCCCTCCTCCTGAGGGTTCTTCGGAGTCGTCTTCAGAGGAACCCCCAAGGAAGAGATCGTGCAAGAGGAAGCACGTGGACTCCCCAGAGTCTATTACATCGGACACTGATATGGATGATGCGGAGGGGTCCCAGTCGCCCTCGGATGATGTCTCATTTGCAGACATCTTAGAGATCCTCAAACAACGAGGCGGCTGGATATCCAAACCCCCCTCTGCTGACGAATCAGTGCTCCTCAAGGCCTTTGGGGCTCAGCCCTCCGCCTCCTGGGTGTCTCCGCCCTTCGACGAGCTTCTGGATTTAGTTTGTCGAAGGGCGTGGGAACACCCAGATACCGTGGAACCAGTCCCTTCTCGTCCAAATAAATTTTTATCTGCTCCCCGAGAAGGAGTTCCTTACTAAAGGCGTGGCTGTAGATGCCATGGTGGTGGCATCTGCTACACAACAGGACGTGGCAGAGGCTTCAACGTCCATCCATCCTCCTAATAAGGAGTCTAGGAGTATGGATAGGTACGGAAGCGCACCCTGACTTCAGCGGCCTTTACCTTAAGGTCTCTGAATTATTTGGCACATTTTACCAGGCTTCAGAGGGATCTGGTCAAGGAGTTGTCAGATTCCCTCTCGGTAACCTACCTGAGCAGCTAGCCCAGTCCGTTAGCTCTCAGTTGGCTATCCTTACGTCAATTTCTAACTCGTCCACGAGGCTCATTTCCTATGCGGCCGAAGGCGGGTAGAGCGGCAGGCACAGGCGTGGCTCTCGTAGACAAGCCTGGCTCCGCTTGTGTCAGTTCGGAGGCCTTCAAGTCTTCCTTCGCCGACGCTCCCTTTGATGGGTCCTCATTGTTTGGACCCAAGGTGAAAGACACCCTTACCGCTGTGAGCAAGAGGGAAAACGTTATCTGCCGTAGGTGCCCGTTATTCCACTCCCTTTCGGCCTTACCCCAAGGCTAAAGGAGGGGAAAATGTGGTTCGAAAATCTCGCAAGTTTTTCTCCCAACAGCAGGAAGATTCCCGTCCAGAGGCAGAGGGCGGGAAATTTTTCAGGGAGACGCCGTCCCAGAGGCGGCAGAGGGCCCCGCAATTCTGGAGACCGCGAGTCCTTTCGTGGCTCTTCAGCCTCCCACACGTCATGAGGGATTGCCCGGCTGTGCTGCTCGAGCCAGTCGGGTGTCGTTGCCAAGCACCTAAATGCCTGGGAGTCAATCACTCAGGACAGATGGGTGCTTCGATCATTGCCGGAGGTTACACCATCCCATTCAAATACTCACCCCCACCGTCCAAGAGAATCCCGGACCCACCACCCAGTCAAAGGGAAATAGCAGCCGCAGAAGCTTTAAAGCTGCTAGAAAAAGGAGTCATCCAACCGTCCCCACAGACCAGATCGGATCAGGAAATTACTCCAGGTTCTTTTAGTGCCAAAAGACAGGGGACCTGAGACCAATATTGGATCTCAGCAGACTGAACCAATCCGTCACGAAATCCAAATTCCGAATGGTCACGTTACAATCCATTCTTCCGTTGTTGGAGAAGGATGTTTGGATGTGCTCCATAGACCTCAAGGACGCCTATTATCACATACCGATACATCAGGCATCCAGAAGGTATCTGCGCTTCAGCCTGGGAGTCAGTCATTACCAATTTTGTGCTCTGCCCTTTGGTCTCACCACAGCCCCCAGGGTGTTCACCAAGTGTTTGGCAGTAGTGACGGCTCACCTGAGAAGTCTTGGATTCCAAGTGTTTCCCTATCTCGACGACTGGCTCCTGACTGCCACCACCAGGCATCTACTAATGGACAACCTCAAAGCCACCATCTCCCTGGGTGTTTCCCTAGGGATTACATTCAATTGGTCAAAGTCTGTCTTGCTGCCCTCTCAACGCATAAAGTTTATAGGAGCAGAGATAGACTCAAGATTGATCTTGCGTCTTTCTTCCTGCCGAAAGGATCCAAACTTTACAGGGCCAAGTTCAAGCTCTAATCTCGAGATCCAAAGCCCCAGCCAGGATGGTCCTACAGGTTTTAGGCTCAATGTCTGCCACGGTTCTTTTAGTTCCTCTAGCAAGATTACACATGAGGATTCTTCAGTGGCTCTTGTCAACTCAATGGTCCTTTCAGAATCTTCCCCTCAATCATCACATCATGATTACGGAAATATGCAAAGGGACCTTCGCTGGTGGCTTCAGACATCCAACTTGGATCAGGGAAAACCCTTTGTTCTCCCTCCAGTGGTTACCCTGACGACAGATGCCTCCCAGATAGGGTGGGGGGCATTGTCTGGGCAGGCTAGTTCAGGGCTCCTGGCTTCCGGAAGCTCTTCTCCACATCAACGTGTTGGAGATGAGGGCTGTACTTCTATCCCTACAGGCCTTACACAAGTTTCTTCCTCAGGGCATCATCGCCATCCACACAGACAACATGTCGGTGGTTTGGTATCTGAACAAACAAGGAGGGACCAGATCGTACCCCTTTGCAGAGAGGCCATGAGAGTGTGGGAATGGGCTGTAGCTACCAACCGCTTCTTGGTAGCGACCCACATCCCGGAAAGTCAAATGTATTGGCGGACAAATTAAGCAGGACAATTCTCTCTCCTCACGAATGGTCTCTAAACCGCACAGTAGCAGCCCAGGTTTTCAAGAGATGGGGGACGCCGTGCTGCGACCTATTTGCAACTCCACAAAACACCAAGTGCCAGAGGTTCTTCTCCTTGATTCCACATCAGGAAGTACCAGCCATGGATGCTCTAGCACAACCTTGGCCAACAGGGCTACTTTATGCCTTTCCTCCAATTCCACTCCTTCCAAAAGTTATTCAAAAGCTTCTCAACTGGGGTCTTCAATGATTCTGATTGCCCCATACTGGCCTCGTCAGATATGGTTTCCTTACCTGAAAAAGCATGCAGTGGACGATCCGTGGACCTTAGACCTGATCCCGGATTTGCTAATCCATCAGTCGGGACATTGGCATCAGTCCCTTCAATCTCTAAAATTGACAGCTTGGCTCCTCCACTTCCAACCTTAGTTAGAAGGCACACACTAGACCCGGAAGTTGTTCACATTTTATCTTCGCCCCACAAACCCACCACTAACAAATTGTACCTCAGTAAGTGGAAGAGGTTTGCTATCTGGGCTCAACTCAAGGGCTTAGACCCTATCACTGCTCCTGTCCCAGAGGTTTTGAAATTCTTAACATCCCTGTTTAATCAGGGATCTTCTGTCTCAACTATTAAAGTCCAACTAGCTGCTATCTCTAAATTCCATGAATCCACGGATCCTCCTTTGATGAGCAGCAGACTATGCAAAACGTTCATTAAAGGTGCCAGTCTGTTAAGACCACCAGTTTTTCATCCTGCACCTCCGTGGGATCTTGATTTGGTGCTTGGCATTAACATCTCCCCTTTTGAACCGGCTGCTACATGCGAATTAAAATATCTGTCTTGGAAAACGGCATTCTTAGTGGCTATTACCTCTGCAAGAAGAGTCTCAGAGCTTCAAGCCCTGTCTATTAAACCACCGTACTTGATTTTCCACAAGGATAGAGTATCACTTAGGCCTAATCCATCCTTTGTCCCAAAAGTCTGTTCTAGTTTCTGTCTTCAACAATCTCTAGAGCTACCAGTTTTCTTTCCAAAATTCTCTAATGAAGCAGAATACACTCTCCATAAATTGGATGTTCACAGGCAATTACGCTTCTATTTAGACAGGACTCAGCAACTTCGTAAGTCAGACCAGTTGTTTGTGTCCTTCTCAGATAATAAATTGGGTCAAACCATTACAAAAGCTACAATCTCAAAATGGATCAGAGATTGCATAACTCAGGCCTATTCTTCTTGAATAAACAACTTACATCATCTATCAAAGCTCATTCTACCAGAGCTATGGCTACTTCTATAGCCTTTCATTCCAAGCTCGCTATATCGAAATTTGTGCTGCGGCTACTTGGTCCAACCGCACACTTTCATTTCCCACTACAAATTGGATGTGGCATCTAGAGGACGAGCTTCATTTGGTTCCACGGTACTCAGGAGTGTTTTCCAGTGAGCCACCCAGGATTCAGGTGCTAGGGACGCTGTCCCATCATTCAGAATGTAGGCGAGATAGGATCACATAACATCTTTTAGTTATGTACTCACCATAACTTCAGATGTTTGGGATCCATCTCGCCTACATTCCTGATACCCACCCTCCTTCCCCCTGCCTTGCAGATCAGAAGAGATTGAACGGTTTTGAGCTCCACTGTTTTTATCTCGTTTCATCTGACGATGTTATATAAGCAGGGTATGCATGTGTGCATGTATGCGGACAAACTAGATCTGGGGGACTGGTAGTGGTGCATCCTGGGATATAGTAAGCTCAGCCAATAAGAGACTTCGCTCTTTGGCATAAGCGTGCCGAGTCGGAGCCGAGGGATCGGCTCCGAACCCATCATTCAGAATGTAGGCGAGATGGATCCCAAACATCTGAAGTTATGGTGAGTACATAACTAAAAGTTTCCTTAGTTACAGCCATTTGCTCATCCAATATTTCAGAAAGAGTACTCTGTAAGGAAATGTTTAAAATCTGCCAACTCCTTTCTCTCCCAAAACATATGCTCCCAGTCACTGTTTCTTCCCCTTCACACCTCCAACGTTTGTTATCTACCGGTGGAAAAATTCTTTGTCTCCTTGTGATAACTATGGAGACATCTCCAAGCAAAGATCCTAAACCTTCTGAACTTTATTGCATACTTGGGAGCCATACATCTGTCCTCCCATCGTTCTCTTGTAAATTGCTGTTCCAGTCTCTTCCTAGTCTTTTCTAACCTCTTCTGATTGATTCTTGTACTTAACATGCATTATTTTATATGTCCTACTAATAATCCCTTTTTTAACAGTAGTTTTTGTTCTATATTCAGCTAAACTCTACCAGAACAGGTCTTTAATTAGATTCCCCTAGACCTTTCCCTTTGCCTATAGTCTGATAATTCCTTGTAGGGAAGGCAGTCTCTCGCCTGCAATCCAAATGTCTTTCTGGCCTCATCCCATCCTATTACCTTTCCTGCTGTAGTTATGCTCCCAATATATTGGTTCCTTTGCTTGTTTTCTCCATTAAATTCCAACCCCCTCATGACTATTTTCTGTACCCCTACTTGTTGTCATCCCTGTTGGCAAAATCTTCCTTCCTCGTTCTCATGTTGGCTTATTTCTTAGAATAATTTCTCTTACTTTATTAATATAATTTTTTTTTGCTTTTTAATTTCTCCGAATCTTTTGGGTTTCTATTACCATGATGGGATTGGACCCCACTCCTAAGTGAAAGTATGATTAATGTTCATGAAATCAGTATTGTTTCAATCTTTGATGTCAGCCAGAAGTGCTCTTCGCAGCACCTGTAATGTGCCCAATAATGACTCCTAAGTTTTATATATTTTTTTGTTTTATTTAGTTTTTAAGGTTTATTTGCATTTGTTCATGTTTTATTGTTGATCCTTCATCAGTACCCAAATATTAATACACTCCCTCATGCTCAAGTGCTTTTGTATCACATTCTTGTCCCAAACTGATGTTTTCGTGGTGCTGCAGTTTTCCTGCTTTAAAGGTTGCTTTTGCACACTTATCAAGACCAAATTACATTCTTATAGCATCTGAAAAAGTTTTGACTACTTGCAGTTTGTGCTGTCAGTTCCTCATCTGATGAGCTGTACAGTTTCAAGTCATCGACAAAGAGAATATGAGAAGTCTTTACACTTTGTTGTTTTCTAGGAGCCAAATTATAGCCATGACCTAATCTGTTAAGTAGACAGCTTAATGAGTTATGGGCAAGACAGAATAGCAGAGGTGACAGGGAGTCACCCTGGAGTATCCCCCTTTGGATTTTTATCCCTGGAATAATAATTCGTCCTTTATCATGGCTTAATTGTAAAGTGGTCTACCACTGTTTCATGGTCACTGTAATGTAGTCAGTCAGTGTAGGGTGTATCTTATTCATTTTTAAGCACTCTTTTATCCATGAATGTGGGATACTATCAAATGCTTTTTTTCTAGTCAATCCATGCCATACTTAGATTCTTCCCCTTTTTACAGTTCTCCATTATGACTTTATTTAGCAACAGGTGATCCATTGTTCCATATGACTTTCTTTTATTGCCCTTTTGTTCTATTGCCATGATTGAGTTTTCTTCAAAATGACTATAAACTCTGTCAACATCAATTCCAGTGTATAGTTTATATGTAGTTGGCAGGTAAGTTATTGGTCTATAATTTTTACGGTAGCTTGCAGGTTCACTTTTAAGTAGGGGCATTGTTTTTCCTGTTGTTAGCCAGGTTGATGTCTGTTCAGGGTGCACATATAAACAGTTCTTACTCATGGCTTAATCTTCATCCAAAGATGTTAATACTTTTAACCAGAAGTTAGGTACTGCAGCTGGGCCTGTTGTTTTCCAATTAGAGGCTTTTCTTAACTTTGTTTCAATCTCTTTGGCTGTTCCTCCATCCCATTTCATATCCTATACCTTTGAACTTCTTATACTTTCTTTTACTTCTATCAGTTTAGCATCTTTGTTATGTTCCACAGGATCTTCATAAATACTTCTCCAAAATGTTTCTACTTCTTCTTTTTTGGGTGGTCTTTCAATTCCTTATATCTCGTTTCCCAGTTCTCTATAAAACATTTTGGGGTCATCAATAAATTGCTTATTTTGTACTTTTGCTGTATATTTATCTATGTATCTTCTAAGTTTTTCTGCCTGTGCTGATATTTTTAGTTTATTATTTGCAATAGTGCGTGATAGATCCTGACTTGTTATAATATTGCGCATTACTTTTATCACGTCTGTCTTTCTGAGTATTTTTGTTGATTTGTTCCCAGTTCTGTACTCCTCTAACAGTCACACTTCTTGTCTTAACTGCTTTAAAGTTTTCTCTATTCGATACTTCCATGATGGTATTCAGTTTCTCCCCTTCCTTTCCATTACTACCCTGTGTTCTTCTAGAATTTTATCTGTTATTAATTCAGTTGCAAAGTAATATATCCTGTTTATTTCTGTTGCATCACATGGGTCTCTATGGACAGTCCTAATTACTGTGTTCATTTATTTTATCAAACTTCTGACTTTTTGGGTTTTGTTGACTTTCAGTCTATTTCTTTCACTGATCTTACTATGTCTATCTCTATTAAATCAAGCAACTCTTCTCTTAGCTCATTTTCTTCTAAACTGAGGGCACATTTTTTGTTCTCCATTTCCTGTGGGCATTCAGTAGAAAGTTGTATAGCATCTTCCTGTGGCACATTCTCTTCAATGTCATGCTGTGCTATCCGTTGCTCTGTCATATGGAGATTCACTGGCCTATCACTCCTCAACATTGACTGTGTCAGAGTTGCCACAGTTACCTGTTCCTTCCCTTGCTGTTTAACTTCAAGTGAACATTTATATTGGTTTCTGTCTTCTTATTTTTTGTATTGTAAAGTTTTCCATGTCCAGATTCCTTTGTCTGTATTTCTCTTCAAATATCTTTGGTGCTGCTCTTTTTGTATTGATTATTTTTGCTTCCTGCTTTGCATAAATGTTACACCATATTAAATCTCTTTTTCTTTCCTATGTCCATATTTCTTCTTCAGATGTCTCCTGAGCTTCCTGTTTCTCCTTACTTTGGGGACTCGTTCCATCATGCTGTTATGTAACCTACGTTAGATCTTTCACACCAAATCCTTCACTGTGCAGGCATTCCATAACTTCAGCTTCTATTTTTAACTTCTGCTTTACTAATATTGTTTTCTGCATTCCCTTTTTGTGATATTAGTTTCTTTATTGTGAAATTTTCCATATATGTATGCTTTTGCCTGTATTTCTCTTCAAATATCTTTGGGGCTGCCTTTTCTGTACTGATTAATTTGGCTTTCGACTTTGCATAAATATTGCACCATATCAAATGTCTCTTTCTTTCCCATCTCCATATTTCTTTTTTATACTTTTCAAACATCTCTAGGTTTTGTTGTTTATATTTTTGCACTCCCTCAGATGCTTCTTTTTTCAACCAGATCAAAGTTTCTTGATCTATATAATGTTTTTCACAAATCTGTTTTATTAATGAACAAAAATGTTTATTTGAGGCTTCTAACAGATTTGCTTGTGGAAGTATTTTTCTTTCCTCTAATTTCTCTTAATATTTTTACTCCTAGGTTCACAGGTGTTTACTAGGCTAACGACCACAAGGGCCTTTTAAGCCTAGCCATGCATCCCAGATCTATGAGAAGTTCTAATACCTTAGATAAGTGTAAGCATGGGCCTGGGAGATGAACCATTTACACTTTACCTGTGTCCATTAGAGACATATGTGCCAAATCATGAATTTCCAGTTTCCCATCCATTTGTCCAAGTTGCACTTGAACTGGGTTAGGGAGGAACTTTGTTTAACATGGAAGGGGAGCCTGTTCCACAGATGCAGTAGTCTCTGGGATACATACCTATCTCTCCAGCAGGTCCTATTTATATCACAGGCAAGGCTTAAGTCTTTAGATCAGGTAATTCTGGTACTGTTTGTTCTGTGGATATAAAGGAGGTTCATCAGAGTGGGGTCTGACAATGCTCTGTATGCCAGGCATAGATCTCCCTTCAAAAGCCCGTAGGAGACAGAATACAGGGATAAGGTCATGAGGCGGTATGCGTAGGATATTTTACTTACACCCTGTATTCTTTTAGTGAGGAACCTCTGTGGACATTCCAATTGTTGGATATGCCTGGTTAGGTACATACCAATGGGGCCATTGTACTCAGCGATAGGGCTGATGAATGCCGAATACAGTGGAACAATGACTTCCTTGGACTTAGATGCCATACCTTTGTTTATAAGTTGCACAACATAGAATGATTTCCTCACCACTGTAGAAACATGATGGTCAAAGGCTGGATTACTATCTATGTATGTCCCCACGTCCTTGACTACTGGGTCAACTGTAAGGGTTGTGGTTTTAATATAATAGTTACCAGGGATGGATGACTTCCCAAAGGATACTAGTATGCATTTCTTGGCATTTAGTTTTAGTTCATGGCTCTGACACCAGTTTTGTCTGTGTCAGCCCCTTCTGGAGAACATTGTGTCAGTGTGAAAATTAATGACAGCTCCTAATTTGCAATCATTTGCAAATGTAGTCAGCCAGAGATAACTGACATTGTCCTTGACTTTTGAGAAGTAAATGCCAAAAAGGAGTGGTCCAAGGACTGATCCCTGAGGGACTCCACTTGTGATTGGCCTCTTTGTAGAGGTGGACTCCCCAATTTTAACTTCCTGGGTCCTGTCTCTGAGTCAGTTGGCTATCCCCTGAGTGGCATACAGCTTTGTACCTAACGTCTCGAGTTTGTCCAACAATGCCAGAGTGGGGTATTGTGTCAAATGCCTTGGCCAGATCACGGTAGGCAGTGTGAATGATTTTGCCTCATCCATTGTTTTGGTGACCTTCTCAAAGAAGTCCACCAGGTTGAGTAAGCATGATCTGCCTTTGACGAAACCAAACTGGGTTGGGTCCAGTGTCTGGAGGTTTGCTATATCTCTGTTGATCATCCCCATGATAATTCTTTCCATGGCTTTACATATAAGACTAATGAGACTTATAGGCCTGTAGTTTCCAGGGTCTGTAGATGGCCCACCTTTGTGCAGAGGGATGACTGCTGCCCTTCTGCATTCATGAGGCATGAAACCTGTTTGGAG
Source organism: Protopterus annectens (assembly GCF_019279795.1). Lineage (NCBI taxonomy): Eukaryota > Metazoa > Chordata > Ceratodontiformes > Protopteridae > Protopterus > Protopterus annectens. Next base: position 1,134,257,790 of record NC_056728.1, on the reverse strand, counting down.
GCTACAGTTAAATAGTAATTTCAGAGGCCCTGATAGGTCATTGTTCATGCTGTTTAGAAGGCATTGTGGGATATTGTCTGGCCCATTGATGTAGTGTTCTTGGACTTAGAGAGAGCATTAAGGACCCATTCCCTAGTGATAATAGGGGAGTTATATTTGATAATTTTTCCTGAGGGAAGGTTGAAGGGGAGAGAGGGGTAAAGTTGGAGCTGAATATATCAGCCAGGAGGTTTGCTATGTCTTTTAACTCAGTATAGGTAGCTCCATTTACAATGAGCTCTGCACACAATTGCGTATTGCCTTTGAGGTTGTGGACATAGCTAAAGAATGCTTTGTGGTTGTCCTTGGCCTGAGAGGCCAAACTTACCCCAAATTTGGCTTTGGTAGACTTTATTTGTCCTCAGAGTTGTTTGTTTAGTTTAATGAGAGTGCTTTTATCCTGCTGGATGCTGAACCTCCTACTTTTTGCCATGATTTTCTTCCTCCTGTTATACAGCCTATTGATTTTGTGATTCTACGAGGGTGGCTTTTTTTTAGTTAGTTCTGTACTTCTTCCTGGTAGGTACAGCTGCCTCTATGCAGCTGTTAACATCTTGTACAGTGTTTCTGTGAACAGTTCTGCATAGGCAGTAGTGCCCACAGGGTTTATGGGGAACTTGAAATTTTTCCAGGTTCTCACTTAGTAGCAGGAGGTTAGCCTTAGAATAGTTCCTGAATATTCCAGGTTTAGCTGGGGGTCCAGATTTTATTTTTACCTCAAAGGAGACCATTTTGTTGTCTGACCTTACCAGGGAAAGCATTATAGTAGGGGGTGTGCAGCACTCTTCCATATCAGTGAGGACCAGATTCAATATGGTTGCACCCCTAGTTGGTATATTGACTACTGGTCCAGGGAGGTTGTGTTTACAAAATCCAGGAATCTCTGTGCATGTACATTTGGTGTCGCTTAGGATTCCCAGTTAATAGTGGGGTAATTAAAGTCACCCATGTATATGGTACTGGGTTGTATGATTAGTGTTTCTAATAAGTTTAAATACATGGTATGGGTTTCCTGGGTCATAGAGGGGGACCTGTAGCTTGCAAGGAAGTAGTATTGAATTTTGCCTGTGGTGATTTGAACATGGAGCAGCTCAAGTGCATCGCCCTGTTTGACCAGCTTTGAAGTATATTTATCTTTGATATAAGTAGAGACACCTCCACCTTTAGTCCCTGTCTGTGAAGTAACTGGCCTAAGTGTGTGGAAGGCATTATAACCTAGCACTGTTGGTGTCCTCTCCATGGCTTTAAACCATGTTTCAGTGACTGCACAGATGTCAGCATTCTCTAGGGTAAAGAGAGCTTCTAGGGAGTGGAGTTTTTTGTTTAAAGTCCTAGCATGCTGTATTTCTATAGGTTCATAGGTTGGTACTAGCTATCGACCTTAGAGCCTATACAGGCCTAGCCATAACAATTCCCTGGATATTTCTTCCCACAATATTTACTTTCCTGGACCCCTGTCTAGCAGGGCGACTGACATGATCCCTGAGGTGGATTTCCTATCTCCCATCCAATCATCAAGGTTCCTTTTGAAGAGGGCCAAGGAGGCGCTCTGCTTGACATGTGTAGGCAGTTTATTCCAGAGTATGGAGAGTCTCTGGGCCAGGAACCTATCCCTCCAGCATGTTTTGTTCTTTGTGATGACAAGGTTTAGATCCCTGGAGCGTGTGGCTCTAAGGGATTTGGATTTCTTTAAGTGGAGCATGTCCAACAGCTCAGGGTTTGACATGGCTTTGTATGTTAAGCAGAGATCACTTCTGAGTAGACGATATGCCACAGAGTATAGCTGGAGCTTTTTTAGATGGTCAGCATATGGCATCTGCTTTAGGCCTGTGATTCTTTTAGTGAGGTATTTCTGCGGCCTTTCCAGCTGTTGCAGATGTATTGTGAGGTACATACCAAACGGGATGTTATACTCTATAGTGGGTCTAATGAGGGATGAGTACAGTGGGACAATGACCTCCTTTTTTCTGGATGAAAAGCCCTTAGTGATGAGGTGTGCCACTTAAAAGGATTTCCTGACTGTTGTGGCAATATGGTTATCGAAGGTGAGACCACTGTCCACCTGTGTCCCTAAGTCTCTCATCACACTTTTGATGTTTAGTGTACTGCCACCTATGTGGTAATTCATGGGTACATGTTTTTTTTCCAAAGGGGATAACTATACAGTTCTTGGCATTAAGCTTGAGCCCATGGCTCTGGCACCAGGCATCTGTTTCTGTAAGGCCCTTTTGTAGAATATCCACATCATTTGGGGATTCAGTAATGGCTCCCAGTTTGCAGTCATCTGCGAACTTTGTTAGCCAGAGTCTCTTAGTCTATAGACATATATAAATATATATATATATATATATATATATATATATATATATATATATATATATATATATATACCAAATAATTTTTCAATTTAGACGAGGTTTCAGAAAAAGACAAGTCTTCTGGAGGGAAATCTGAAGCTGTACTAGCCACGGAATCAGAATCTTTAACCTAAGAAGAGAGTCCTGAAGCACAACCTTTTCCCAGCACCCCTGCTCTTCTGAGTGAAAATTATTGACAGAAAATTAGGGAAATCTTTTCCCATTCTGAAGGGGAAACAGACACAGTAAAAGCAGAAGTCATTTCTCTGGCAAATCCCAGCATGTCTTCCCTGTCCACAGAAATAGAAGCAGGAGAAATTGTATTTTTCCTTTTTGCTTTTCTAAAAAATAAATAAATAAATAAACGAAAGCAGAAATTCTGTCATGCAGTATGGGTTACCTATCTGGCATGGTAGGATTCTAACACTAGCCCTTTCTCCCAAGACTGACAAGAACTACTTTTTTTTCCCTTGCCCATGAAAGGCAACACTGTATAGCTGCAGAGGACATGTTTGTCTCCAGGCTTTAGTGGCTGTAGTGCTAAATCAGATGGACCAAGGGAAAACAATGAGTGGTGTGAGGAACGAAGAACTGCTACAGCAGTCACACAATAGTGGCTGAGGCAAAGAAAGATGCAGTCTGACATCCAATTATTTCCTTACAAATTTTTTTCTGACCAGAGAGCAGATTGATAACTGCTCCACAGGTCTAACCACAAAGCCTTAAAAACAGTTAGCAGAAGCTGCAAGAATTGGTCAGTGGCAGAGCAAAAGGTGGGTTTGAGGAAAAATAAAACACTCTTGACAGTCCCCAAAAGGACCAGTCTTGCCCCTGACACATAAATTCTGCACAAGAAAAATATACAAAGTTCAAAAAACAGATTTAAACATAATATGTTTTTACAAGCATTCTCAGTACTCAAATCCCCTGGTGTAGAATGACAGTTCAAACAAAGTAAGTTTCCTAGTACAAATAATACTGTTTTCACAGAAAAAAAAAATAGTTTCCTCAGAAAGCATAAACTATTGGATTTCCCCAGAATGGAACTTAGATGTCCAGTCTTGAAAGATTGCTAGCCAACCATCAATACCACAAAGCCCACAAGGGGGGTGCATTTCAGCAGGAAGAAAGTTCTGAAGCTTTTTGGTACTGTAGCTGCGGTAGCATTGTTGCCTCATAGCAAGACATTGTCCCGTTAGATTATCAGCTAGAACGTCTTCTGTGTGGAGGCATACGTGAATGGGGCGTGCCTTCATTGAAGGTTGTGCGTCAGGGCTGGTACAGCCGGGAAGTAAAAATCCACTACCAATCATTAGCGGACCGGAGTTCCGCTGTGGCAACCCCTAACCGGGAAAAGCCGAAAGACACAAACAAACTGCCTTTATACAGAGCTCTGCTCAAGCTGCTGGCAAAGTGCATGGAGGCTACCCTTAGTTTTAAAAGTTGGACAGTTGGTCATATAACCCAAACTGATTATGCTAGCGTAACAGTGATCTATTAGAACATCTACTGTTTTTTTATTTAATTGTGTTTGATTACCAGGGTGGTCTAACAGGGCCATGTGAGACCCCATTCTGGCAGAGGCCTGAGGAGGAGTTCTACAAAATTACACATTATAACAATAAAAAGATAAAATGTAGACAATACAGAAAAATGTAATGCATTACATCATGACTAAAGTTGTTATAAGCTTACTTATACAGTTGTAAGCTGTACGTATCTTGAATAGCAGAGCCAGTTCAATGTATTATTTATTTAGTTAGTTACTTTATTTTCTGTTGTTAACTGATTTTATCTCCCTTAGACCTATGACCCTTCTCTGGGAAGGCCTGAGGTTGTATTTACACAGACTGTGTTACTACTGATAGGTGTATAGCAAGAGACAGTAGTTAATCTTTTGGTTTCAGAGTCAGGCACAAAGCCAGAATTTTAGAAGTGTACATAGTGTCCAAAATGTCAACCATTTACCGTTGAAGTGTAGCTCTCTCCTTGACCCCAGCATTGAATATTGTGGATAGCACACCTTTTCACTATTGAAAAAAGTCTAAATAATTGACCTAAGCAAAAATTCAATTTACCTAGCAAAGCTTTCTGAAAAAAAGCTATTTAACACCATTAAACAAAATAAACAAAATCTGTAACTTAATACAGTAAAAGCTTTTTAAATGTGCAATTCTTTTTATTTGAGTTCTGGCTCATCTTTATCCAAGAGTGCTCTAGTGTAATTGGATATGCCTGGTTATACTGTTAAAAATAATGCACTCATATATTGGCTGCCATGAGACTTCAGGTTTTCACCATGATGTTGCTGACATGTGCCTGGTCATCATTATCAGACACTAAGCAGTATATGTTTGTTATATTTGGTAATAACCACTTTGTAGTAGTAGGCCCAACCCAGTCAACAATAGATAAACAGCTAGATATGCAGACAGAAAGTCAGTAGATAGTTAGATGGAGATAGACAGATATACAGACAGATGAAATTTCATTGCTTCAGTATCTTGCTTGTGTGCATCAAGTGGAATATTTTTCTAGGCTACAAGGGCATGTCAGCAAAAGTATTAACTCTATTCTACTACAAATGTTAAAACCATTTCTGTGATTACTGGATGCTTTATTGTTATCTGCTCCACATCAGAGGAACTACCATGTACATGTTCCATTCCTTCTTGAATTGCGCCACCACTGTCAGCTTTTTCTGCCTGTGAAAAAGTATTTGTCATTTTACCCCCCCCCCCCCCCCCCCAGATGTATGTCTGCTGTATAGCTTAAAATTTCCAATAGATGTTAACTTCTTGGGTACATTTGTGTCACTCTAGGTAGTTTAATATTTCTGTCTTAAGTCTTTTCACTTTTTCCTCACTTTTACATGTGTTTTTCTCTTGGTCTCATTCACTGTGGTCATACAGGGTCATCATGCAGCTTTTTTATTATTTTTGTTAAACTGTTTGGAACTGCATCTATTATATGTATGTTAATGAATAGGTAATTCTTCCAAAATGTGTGCAGTATTCCTTTAGGGTCTTACCAACTGCCTGAAAAGAGACATTACACCTTTCTTATTTTTACAGGTGATGACACTCCCTACAAAACACAGAATTATTCCATCTCTTCTTACTGCCCACTTATATTGATTTGTCACCTTTAAGTCAATGCAATAACCAGATGAATGCATCCTTCTCTTTTTGTTAGTAACATTTCTTGCATTCTTTTCTTTTCTGTATATACATTACTGTGGAATTCTGTAGACAGAATCTAAGCTTTCGTATATTCCACCAGTCTTCCATAAATACCAAGTCACATCTTTCCATACCACTTACGCTCTTTAGTGTATTAGTCCCATCATAAATCACTATGTTGCTCTTTTTGCAGGCTTCTAGTTCCTCTGCAGTGTCTGTTGAAGACAAAAAGTAGGCAAATCATAGTACTAAACCGACTGAAAATCCAGTAAAAATACAGCAAAATGCTTACTGTATACAAGTGAGAAATTTAACATAAAATGTGTTGTTGTTGCGTCTTTCAGCTTTTCCTGGTTAGGGGTCGCCACAGTGGAACTCCGGTCCAAATTGGCAGTAGATTTTTACGTGCCGAGTTGCCAGCCCTGACGCACAACCTTCAACAAAGGTACGCCCATTCGTGCATGTCTCCAGACAGAAGACGCTCTAGCTGAGAATCGAACGGGACAACGTCTTACTGTGAGGTGACAGCGCTACCGCAGCACCACCACCGCATGTGTGTAATGATAATAAATAAAGTGCGAGATGCCATGAAGGAAAGCTGTCATAGGAAAAAAAGCTGAGTCACAGTGCTTTTTGATACAGTTGTGTGACTAAAGGCTCCAGTAAGCCTGTAGGTTTCTAGATATCAAACAATACTTGCCAATAAAAATCCTCATTTTTACCAACAAATGCAATTATCCACCTTGCAAGCCAATTTGCACTTGTTCTGATACCTAAAGTGCAAGTTTTGTAAATATGAAAATTAACTGTAGAGGACATTATTTTTGCCTTACTAGCTTAATCATGTTCCTAAATATGGTTGACAAGATTGTGGATATTTTTTTTCCACACAGATGACTCAACATGATTGGCATTCAGTGTGATGAACTGCAAGTAAAATGCCCTTGGGGTTATAGGATTTGTTCTAGACCTGGCTAAAGAAATGTGGTAAATTACTGATAGTACCTAAATATTCCACAGCTGTAGGTAATCCTTTTTTATTGGTGTTGATTTTGGCTGCAACAACATTAGGTTCCTTCTCCAATTTTTTTAAGATTGCAGATCATTTTGTTACAAAAAATAAGACTACAGCCCACCACATATTTGACTTGAAAATCCTCCAGTTGTTCCGAATGATCTGCCTGATACTTTAGGCGTAAATACTGTATGCAGGAATCATAGAATTAATTTAGCTGCTCCTGATGTACCACCTGTGGTTCACTGGAATTAGCAGTAGAATAGATATCTGCTTTATTTGATACTTCTTCTGTAATTGTAATCCTCTGCACAGCCATACAAAAGCCATTGCTGGGATTTAAACCTAGGATCACTTGTTTACTAGGAAGGCACTTTAACCAGCTAAGCCACAGCACCATTCTGTATGTTCTGTGTTAGACCCTTTAGGTAGCCTCTAGCCATGAATTTATGTGTTAGGAAAGATGCCTCTTCAAGAAACTCTGTGTCAGTTATAGTTTAACCTAGACACTGTTATTGTCTGGCCTTTAACATAGAGGATTATGATTGGGTCACCAGTCATAACTTGCTTATTATGTGTTCGGGATATGGATGCCAAGAAATTCACCTCGAGGGTGAAACTCGAGAGGTGGCTCTTGGCGTGCATGTCAAGAACATATATTAGGTTAAAATCAGCAACCCAATCGATAATTCTTTGTAGTGCATGGAGCTTTATCTGCTCCATGTACTAGTTATAGCAAAAAAATGAAAAAAAAAACCATGCTGTTTGCCATTTTTCAAAGCTATAAAGCATTTAATGAGCACTGTCAGAATGGCAGTGTAACTTAAGTCCTTTATGTTTACACTCACCATCTGTGCCTCTCAACTGTCCAGATTTTTACCTCATATATTTGGTTTGTTCATCATAAAATCCATGGTTTTCAAATTACTAAAGATTGAAGACAGTAAATGACATACATTTTAGGGGTCAGACTTTGTATCCTTCAGAAAATGCAGGTGAACACACATCCAGTTATTCTAGTAACCTTCTAAGTTTACAACAGGAGGCCAAGACATGTTACCAATGGACAGCTGGCAGAAGCAAGTCTTTTACTCTGCCACTGTTTGCTTGCCAGTAGTGGCAGATTTTACTGCCTAGCCTGAGATCCAGCCTTACCAACTTAAGGTGGGGGTGCTTAATATTTGTTAAGGTTGGGTGTCGCTTCACTCTAACACTTAACTGATTTGTCTTTTTCTGAATAACGGATCATAATCACTGTGTTGCATGCACTACAATATTGTTTTAACATATAAGAAATGATGTCCTTCTGTATCACTGTTGCAGTATTCTTTACTAAGGTATCTCCCACCTAGGATAGCTCAACGTTTGGCCAGTATACCAAAGCCTTATGATCTTGTATGCACTGTACATCACATTTATGCTCTCTGCACAGAACATAAAGCTGACGTACAGACCAGAACTCCTTTGCCATCTGTTTGAATGCCATTATCACTCATTGGTCTGAATGCGTTGTTGCTGTGCTGAATACCTAGCCATCAGATAAGTGCCCCATTGGGGTTTTTTTTTCTTTCTTTTGGCCTTGTATTTTATTTTGCTTACCTAAAGGTCATGTCATCCAAGAAGGGAAAAAGTCAGTGTGGGAGGTAGATTTCCATTAGGATCTTCACAAACAGTGTCTGTTTTGTTTGGGTGCTTCCCATGACCATACCTCTTGTAGTATCAATAAGGCATTTGTTCCTATGACGCTCTGAGGACATTTGTCTTCCCTGGCCATTTATCTTGAAAACCAGTGGCTTAAACAGTTAGCCCAGGGAAACATGGCAGAATCCATTAACCCCAGGATACTCCCACTAGGTAAGAACAAGGCCAAGAAGTCTTGGATAGATTCTGTTGCTGTCCAGCTTCCACCAGACATCCCTCTAGAAGTGAGTGATAGCTCTGTAGGCCATTCTCTGCCATGACCCTACTGAATCCTAGCATGGATCTGTCTTTTCACATGTCCTCTGAGGCTGTGGAGGCATCTGCTCCAAACTTCTGTGGGGAACCATGATTGATTATCTCAGAGGATCCAAGAGGGATTCTGCAGATATTGGTCAAAGAGGATGTACTCTTACCGAATCTCACCAGGGGTTGGAACCTCTCGTATTTGTTAGGGCTGACATCCCCTCCAAGAAAAGACAAAAGACAAAGTATGTTTCTGTCCATCTTAAGGATCTTCAAAGAGAATGGCAAGAGTTTACTCAGGACTTGTTTTCTGCCTTGATGGCCCAGAAGCCGCCTGAAGGGGTTTGGTGCCTGCTTGGACTTTACCCCTTCTAAATGGTCTAGGGAATCAGATTCCTTGGATACGTATTCAGAGTCTGATGAGGGGTCCTTACACCATTCTCCACAGATGTCTTCACCTTTGGCTTCTGGTTCTGATGAGGAGGAGTCTATTAGTCCTGAGTCTCCTTTTGAGGAATTGTCCTTTTGGGACACATTTGCTAGGGCGATGGAATACTTGAAGTGGGATTCTTCTCAAGTGTCTGATATTCAGAAGAGATGTTATGAGTTGCTTCAGGTAGAGAAACTCCTAAACCCTCTGCAGTTCCTCCTGTGTTGGTTACTTCATTGCTACTTCCACGTGTCCTGATTCTCAGACTCCTCCTCCTAAGAAACCTGATAGGTTTAACAAGGTCTATGAGGATTGTCAATTTTTATATATGTCCTTCTGCTGATCCTTCTTTGGTGTCAGTCTCTTCTGACAAACCTTCCGAGCTCTTGCCCTTTTCCAAACTTTTGCCTTCTGCTAAGGATAGTAGGACAATGAAGATGATTGATATGACGGTTTACACTGCTTCTACTTTGGCCTTTAGTGCTATTAATTACCAGACTCACATGGCCAAATATGCTGTGGCCTTGATTGCTCAGGCTTGTCAGGTTACTTCTGACCTTCCTGATTCTGAAGGCAAATCTTCTCTCTTATCTATTTTAGGTTTTAGGCTTGCCACTGTATCAAGTGTAGCTATGATGCTGCTGATGCCTCTTCCAGGGCATGTAGCTTTTGGGTCTGTCATGAGGACATTAAGACCAAGTTGTTGGATGCTCCATTGGATAATAAATATATTTTGGGGACTGCTGCTGTTGACCTGTTTAATCTCTTCAAGAGAAAGTCAAAGCCTTGCAGGATCTTAAACATATTTTTGTTTTTCCTATCCCTAAATTCCAGAGGAATTATCCTTCTATATCTGTTTTTGTCTGCAGGCGGCCCCACCAGGCCTCCAAGGGCAGGAAGGGTGGTAGGCAAGCTTCCTCTCCTGAGGCTTCTCAGGCTTCTGTGGTCCAGAAGCCTCCCTGCTTCTCTTTGATAGTTTGCCTCCCTTACACTTAGACTGGGTTCCTTTGTCCCTTCAGCTTTCCCTTTGTTTTCCATATTGTTTTTTATCATATCAGACTCTTGGGTTCTTCCTGTCATCCACCAGGGTTATTTCATGGTATGGAAGTCTTTCCCTACTTTTTTAGGGATTCTTCAACCTCCTCTAGAGCAACTTCCTCATTTCGGTAGGTCCTGGGGTCCCTGGTGAACCAAGGAACCATTCAGCCTGTTCTCCCTTTCCAGGCGGGAAAGGGTTTTTATTCCAGGTTGCTCCAGATTCCTCAAATGATGGGCACTAGGAAACATATTCTGGATCTCTCCTTGCTCAATACCTTTCTCAAGTTCCCCTCTTTTTTTATGCTTTTTCTTCAAAGCCTGTTTTCTGTTTTACTACCCCAAGTTTTTCTGGTGTCTGTAGACCTGAATGATGCTTACCTTCATATCCCTATTCACCCTCTTTTCAGGAAGTTTTTACATTTCTCTGTTTCTTCCTCTGCTTTTCAGTTCTGTGCTTTGCACGTTGGCCTCTCTACTGCCCCAAGAGTATTCACAAAATTCCTAGCACCTGTAATTGTTTTCTGCAGGCTCCAAGGCATTCAGATTTTTCCTTATCTAGATGAACTGTTGCTTCATGCACCTTCTCCCAGTCACCTGTTACAGTATCTGGAGTTTACTAACTCTCTTCTTCAAAGACTGGGGTTCACTATCAATTTCCAAAAGTCCATCCTGACTCCCTGTCAGGATCATTTGTATCTGGGATGCAGGATTTGGACAGTGACAATGTTGGCCTCTCTCCTACTGCCAAAAGTTTTGTCATTGACTGCCTTCTTTCAGTCTCTTCTTCCTCTGACTACCGTTCCAGCCAGAGAGTTTCTTCAGGCCCTGGGATTCATGGCCTCTTCTATTCCAATGCTCCATCTTGTCGACTGCATATGCGGAGCTTCATTGATACCTCAAGCAATTTCGCTGCAGCATTGCTATCTTCTGGATTTCAGTGTACCCCTCTTTGCTTGTCTAAAAAGGAATTTGAGTGGTGGATTCAACAGTTTGCTCTCAACCCTTTCAGCCTCTAGTCCCTTTTCAGGAACTATTCACTGATGACTCAGACATGCAGTGGGGGGCTTCAAGTGGTGACCTGAAAGTTGAGGACCTTTGCCCACCCCCAATCAGAAGTCAGATCATATCAACATAAAATAGATGAGAGGTTCTGATTCTGGCCCTTAAGGCTTTCCATCCCATGTTCTTTCCAGGCCCCTTGAAGGTGTACACAGACAACAATACAGTGATGTGGTATGTCAACAAGAAAGGAGGCACAAAATCTTACATCCTCTGTAGGATGGCTCTGCAGGCCTGGGAGGTGGCTATCCATTATCAGTTATCCCTTTGGGCAGTAAATATTCCTACAGAGCACAATCTAGTGACAGACTATTTGAGCAGGTCCAAAACACAGGCTGACAAATGGATGCTTCAGAGAGGTGTGTTTCTGGGCATTGTCCATCAGTGGGGTATTCCTCAGGTAGATTTTTTTTGCCTCTCCTCTGAACAGGCAGCTGGCTGTCTTGTCTTCCAGAGTGCCATGCCATTTGAAGTGGAAGACAGATGCCCTTTCTTTTCCTTGGAAGGGGATGTTTATGCTTTCCCTCCTCATCCTCTACTTCCAAGAGTCCTGCAGAAGATTCGGCTGGACTCCACAAAAGTCTTACTAGTGACACCCTTTTGGCCAAAACATCACTGGTTCTCCCTCTTAATGCATCTGGCTAGGGGCAATCACCACAAGTTACCTCACCAGTTGGACCTCCTCACACAGGACAAGGGGGTCTCTCATCCATCTTCACTTGCCCACTCTTCAGCTGACACTGTGAGTGATACGGTTTTGATCCCTTTTAGATACCTCTTTTCTGAGAATGTGCTCATGGTTTTACAGGAGGCAAGGAAACCCACAAGCAAAAAATCATATATGTCCAAATGGAAAATATTTTCTGTTTAGTGCTGTGCTCATAAACAGGACCCTTTTTTCAGTGGAGGTCCCATTGGTCCTCTCCTGTTTGTGTGTTACTCCAGTTTGGCTTGGCCTCTTCTACTGTGAAGGCCCATTTGTCAGCTATATCTGCTTGTCTGCGCTTGAATGTTCCATTGGCTTCTCATTTTGAGGTCGAACAATTTTTTAAAGGCATACTGCATCTTAGACCCCCAAGGAAACCTATTCCTCCTCCTTGAGACCTTAATTTTGTCTTGGAAAAAATGACTCAGGCTCCTTTTGACCCTGCAGATTCTGCTTCTTTGCAACATTGCACCTGGAATATTGTCTTGCTGCTGGCTGTTACTTCTCCTCAGAGGTTTGCTGAGCTTCAGGCCATTATGGCCATTCTTCCTTTTCTGTATTTTCTCACAAGGACAGGGTGTACCTTTGTACTAATCGTTCTTTTATGCCCAAGATGGTAAATGAGTTGTCCTTGAATCAGTCAGTACAACTCCCTTCCTTTTCCCCCTCTCCTCAGTGTGCTATTGAGAGGATCTTGCATACCTTGGATTTGCGCTGCCAACTTAGGTGCTATTTGGATGAACCTAAGGCCATTCATAAGTCTGACCAACATTTTGTTTCTTTTTATCCCAGGACATTGGATTTAGCTGTTTCTAAACCAACCGTCTCCTCCTCGATATCTAAGGCTATTTCATTTTGTTATATTTTTCATGGCAAATCTTTGTCTGCTTCTGTTAGCACTCATTCCACTAGGACTGTTGCCTGTTCTGGTGCTTTCCTCAAGGGATTGGACACTAATTCTGTTCATGAAGCTCCTACTTGGTCTTCAGTGCATGCCTTTACTAGGCATTATAAATTTGACATGGTCTCTAGGGCTAGAGCAGGTTTTGGTAGAGCCATTTTGTATGGGTTTGTTGAGGGTTCTTCTCAGCTTTCCACCTCCCATTCTGTTTCTTGAACTTTTTTACGCTCCCTATAGTAAAGAATACCACAACAGAGATATAGAAAGACATAGTACAGTTGTGTAAAATCTTACCATAATGGTAGATGTTCTTCTCTTTGCTGTTGCAGTGAATACTGCAGTGACAAGAAGGACATCTACTGCTATGGTAAGATTTTACACAACTGCACTGTACTGCTGTAAAAGCTGCAGGTATTGTATTTCCTATATATCCTTTTGCTAAGCTTCCCTAGTTGAACTATTGATGTTATGTGATCCTATCTCGCCTACATTCTGACTGATGGGGTTCGGAGCCGATCCCTCGGCTCCGACTCGGCACGCTTATGCCAAAGAGTGAAGTCTCTTATTGGCTGAGCTTACTATATCCCAGGATGCACCACTACCAGTCCCCCAGATCTCGTTTGCCGCTAACAAGTGAAGACGTGGTCTCGAGCTGGCTGAGCTAAGTAGTGATTATTTTCACTAACTTTCTGTCAGGAATCTCTTTATTCTTCAACAAAAGCTGTTTTAACAGCTATTCTTGTGTTTAGAGTGCGTTTGGAGAAATTTACTTAGTAAATTCCTGTGTTGTGAGTGTTGACTAGGAGTACCTCTTGTGTGGAAAGGCCTTTCCCGGTCTTTTTTTTTTTGGTTGTTAGGTGACTTCTTTCTGTTTAGGGATTTCGGATCCTTCTATTGCTGATAGTTTCTCTTTCTTTTAAAAGAAGGAAGAAGCAGAGAAAATTTGTTTCTAATTACAGTGTTTGTACTGTGTTTTGGCTTTAATTCACCAGAATGTCTCAAGTTCCTAGGCCTTCAGGCTTTAAAAAGTGCACTAAGTGCAACTTTAAAATGTCTATCACAGATGATCACTCTCTCTGTGTTTATTGTTTAGGTGCAAAACATTTGCAGGAGTCCTGCAGCGTGTGTCACGCTTTTTCCTCGAGGGTCCTCCAAGAGAGGAAAAATAAGCTCATATTAAAAGGCATTATAAAACCTCCTTTGAAGAAGCTTTAGCATCCTCTCCTCTCCTGCTAAAGAAAGGGCGCCGGCTCCGACCAGTCCGCCGGATCCGACCGCCAAAAGACATAGGCAGGCTCTCCTTCGCTCGGACTTCGAGCCGAGGTCGGAACGGTCTGCCTCGATGCCACCAGTCTCGACTCCTCTGGCTTCGGAGCCGATGGCTGGGGCATCGAGAGGCGGGTCATCTTCATCGGCTCCACTGGTTTCGGAGCGAATGAAGGTTGTCCGCTCAGACACTTCCTCCTCGGCGCCGAAGCCCTCCTCGGCACTGATGGAAACTAGTTTGGGTATTCCTTCGGCGCCGATAGTCATCGAGTCACCTCGGAGCCGGTCCCCTAGCCCCTTGGGGCCGTTGGAGAGGCCATCTCAAACCTGTTCAGTATCCTCTAGGTCATCGAGGATGTCAGATTCGGACATAGACAGGGTGCTCCAAAGACTGTTCCAGTCCCCAGTCTTTCAAAAATTGGTTTCGGCTCCGACCCAGTTGGCTTCGGAGCCGACAGCCCATGCCCATGTCATTGCCATTCCTCCTACGACCACTTCGGCTCCATCAGAGCAGGTGCTGTCGGAGCCGGTAGAGATCTTAGGGTCGGCTCCGACCCTTACTCCAACCCCGGCCTTCGGGTCCGAGTTTGGTACACGGACTTCTTCGGCTGGACCTGGGGGTGATGTTTCGGGACCTATGCTGTCGGTTCCGAGCCTCCCTCTCGGTGCTTCAGCTGCGGGACTTCCGTCTGCTGTCATGGCTCCGGGGACCGGACACTCCCAGGATTCTGGGGGTCCGGCTTTCAGAGCTATGAGGAGTGCCTTGGCCAAGTCTTCTTCGCCATCTCTCCGGCTTTACCGCACCTTCCTGGGCGTGGAGACTGGGTCTTTGGCAGTTCCCTGTCCTTAGGCAGCGGAGCCCTGGGCCTGAGGTTACCACCACTGGGGGTTCCCTCCTCCTGAGGGTTCTTCGGAGTTGTCTTCAGAGGAGCCCCAAGGAAGAGATCGTGCAAGAGGAAGCACGTGGACTCCCGAGTCTATTACATCGACACTGATCTTGATGATGCGGAGGGGTCCCCTGTCGTCCTCGGATGATGTCTCATTTGCAGACATCTTAGAGATCCTCAAACAACGAGGCGGCTGGATATCCAAACCCCCCTCTGCTGATGAGTCAGTGCTTCTCAAGGCCTTTGGGGCTCAGCCCTCCGCCTCCTGGGTGTCTCTGCCCTTCGACGAGCTCCTGGATTTAGTTTGTCGGAGGGCGTGGGAACATCCAGATACCATGGAACCAGTCCCTTCTCGTCCTAACAAATTTTTGTCTGCCCCACCCGAGAAGGAGTTCCTGACCAAAGGCGTGGCTGTAGATGCCATGGTGGTGGCATCTGCTACACAACAGGACGTGGCAGAGGCTTCAACGTCCGTCCATCCTCCTAATAAGGAGTCTAGGAGCATGGACCGGTACGGGAAGCGTACCCTGACTTCAGCGGCCTTTACTTTAAGGTCCCTGAATTATTTGGCACATTTTACCAGGCTTCAGAGGGATCTGGTCAAGGAGCTGTCAGATTCCCTCTCGGGTAACCTACCTGAGCAGCTAGCCCAGTCGGTTAGCTCTCAGTTGGCTATCCTTGCTTCAATTTCTAACTCGTCCATGAGGCTCATTTCATATGCGTCAAGGGCGGTAGAGCGCAGGCACAGGCGTGGCTCACGGAGACAAGCCTGGCTCCTTGTGTCATTTTATGGAGGCCTTCAAGTCTTCCTTCACGACGCCTCCCTTTGATGGGTCCTCTTTTTGGACCTAAGGTTAAAGACACTCTTACCCGCTGTGAGCAAGAGGAAAAACTTTATCTGCCGTAGGTGCACGTTATTCCACTCCTTCGCCTTATCCCAAGGCTAAAGGAGGAGGGAAGATGTGGTTCTGCAAATCACGAAGTTTTTCCATCAACAGCAGGAAGATTCCCTTCCAGAGGCAGAGGACGGGAAATTTTTCTGGGAGACGCCGTCCCAGAGGCGGCAGAGGGCCCGCAATTCTGGAGACCGCGAGTCCTTTCGTGGCTCTTCAGCCTCCCACACTTCATGAGGGATTGCCCGGCTGTGCTGCTCGAGCCAGTCGGGTGCCGCTTGCCAAGCACCTAAAAGCCTGGGAGTCAATCACTCAGGACAGATGGGTGCTTCGGATTATTGCCGGAGGTTACACCATTCCTTCACACACTCACCCCCACCGTCCAAAAATCCCGGACCCACCACCCAGTCAAAGGGAAATTGCAGCCGCAGAAGCGTTAAAGCTGCTAGAAAAGGAGTCATCCAACCGTCCCCACAGACCAGATCGGATCCGAAATTACTCAAGGTTCTTTTAGTGCCAAAAGACAGGGACCTGAGACCAATATTGGATCTCAGCAGACTAAACCAATCCGTCGAAATCCAAATTCAATGGTCACGTTACAATCCATTCTCCCATTATTGGAGAAGGATGTTTGGATGTGCTCCATAGATCTCAAGGACGCCTATTATCACATACCGATACATCGGGCGTCCAGGAAGTATCTGCGCTTCAGCCTGGGAGACAGTCATTTCCAATTTTGTGCTCTGCCCTTTGGTCTCACCACAGCCCCCAGGGTGTTCACCAAGTGTTTGGCAGTAGTAACTGCTCACCTGAGGAGTCTTGGATTCCAAGTGTTTCCCTATCTGGACGACTGGCTCCTGACTGCCACCACCAGTCATCTACTAATGGACAACCTCAAAGCCACCTTTTCCCTGGGTGCTACCCTGGGAATTACATTCAATTGGTCAAAGTCTGTCTTGCTGCCCTCTCAGCACATAAAGTTCATAGGAGCAGAGATAGACTCAAAATTGATGCGCGTTTTTCTTCCTACCGAAAGGATCCAAACTTTACAAGGCCAAGTTCAAGCCCTGCTTTCAAGATCCAAAGCCCCAGCCAGGATGGTCCTGCAACTTTTAGGTTCAATGTCTGCCACGGTTCTACTAGTTCCTCTGGCAAGATTGCACATGAGGATTCTTCAGTGGCTATTATCGACTCAATGGTCCTTTCAGAATCTTCCCCTCAATCACCCCATTATGATTACAGAAACGTGCAAACGGGACCTCCGCTGGTGGCTTCACCCGTCCAATCTGAATCAGGGAAGACCTTTTGTTATCCCCCCTCCGGTGGCCACCCTGACGACGGATGCCTCCCAGACAGGGTGGGGGGGGCATTGTCTGGGCAGGTTAGTTCAGGGTTCCTGGCTTCCAGACGAAACCTTTCTCCACATCAATGTGTTGGAGATGAGGGCTGTACTTCTGTCCCTACAGGCGCCACAAGTTTCTCCCTCAAGGCATTATCACTATCCACACAGACAACATGTCGGTGGTCTGGTATCTAAACAAACAAGGAGGGACCAGATCTTACCCCCTTTGCAGAGAGGCCATGAGGGTGTGGGAATGGACTGTAGCTACCAACCGCTTCTTGGTAGCGACCCACATTCCAGGGAAATCCAATATATTGGCAGACAGATTAAGCAGGACAATTCTCTCTCCTCATGAGTGGTCCCTGAACGAAACAGTAGCAGCTCAGGTTTTCAGAAGATGGGGGACGCCGTGCTGCGACCTGTTTGCAACACCACAAAACACAAAGTGCAAAAGGTTCTTCTCCTTGACTCCACATCAGGGGGAGGCAGCGACGGATGCTCTAGCACAACCTTGGCCAACAGGGCTACTTTATGCTTTTCCTCCGGTTCCACTTCTCCCCAAAGTCATTCAGAAAGCTTCTCAATTGGGGTCCACAATGATACTAATTGCTCCATACTGGCCTCGTCAGGTATGGTTCCCCTACCTGAAGAAACATGCGGTGGACGATCCTTGGGTTTTGGATATAACCCCGGATCTGCTAATTCATCAGTCGGGATGACAACACCAGTCCCTTCGCACGTTGAAGTTGACAGCTTGGTTCCTCCACTTCCGACTTTAGTCAGAAATCACACCTTAGACCCGGAAGTTATTCACATTTTATCTTCGGCCCACAAACCCACCACTAAGAAATTGTACCTCAGTAAGTGGAAGAGGTTTGCTATCTGGGCTCAAATCAGGGGCTTAGACCCTATCACTGCCCCGATTCCAGAGGTTTTGAAATTTTTAACATCCTTGTTTAATCAAGGATCTTCAGTCTCTACTATTAAAGTCCAACTTGCAGCTATCTCTAAATTTCACGAATTCATGGATCCACCGTTGATGAGCAGCAGATTATGCAAAACTTTCATTAAAGGTGCGGGCTGTTAAGACCCCAGTTTTTCATCCTGCCTCCGTGGGATCTTGATTTGGTGCTTCGTGCCTTAACATCTTCCCCTTTCGAACCGGCTGCTACATGTGAGTTAAAATATCTGTCTTGGAAAACTGCCTTCTTAGTGGCAATTACCTCTGCAAGAAGGGTTTCAGAGCTTCAAGCCCTATCTATCAAACCACCGTACTTGATTTTTCACAAGGATAGAGTATCACTTAGGCCTAATCCATCCTTTGTCCCAAAGGTCTGCTCTAATCTCTGTCTCCAACAATCTCTAGAGCTACCAGTTTTCTTTCCAAAATTCTCCAATGAAGCAGAATACACTTTCCATAAATTGGATGTTCACAGGCAATTGCGCTTCTATCTAGACAGGACTCAGCAAATTCAGAATCAGACCAGTTGTTTGTGTCCTTCTCAGACAATAAATTGGGTAAAACCATCACAAAAGCTACTATCTCCAAATGGATTAGAGATTGTATAACTCAGGCTTATTCCTCTTCAATAAGCAACTTACAACATCTATCAAAGCTCACTCTACCAGAGCTATGGCTACTTCTATAGCTTTTCATTCCAAGCTCGCTATTTCTGAGATTTGTGCTAGGCTACTTGGTCCAATCCGCACACTTTCATTTCCCACTATAAATTGGATGTGGCATCTAAAGGCGAGCATCATTTGGTTCCACGGTACTCAGGAGTGTTTTCCAGTGAGCCACCCAGGATTCAGGTGCTAGGGACGCTGTCCCATCAGTCAGAATGTAGGCGAGATAGGATCACATAACATCTTTTAGTTATGTACTCACCATAACTTCAGATGTTTGGGATCCATCTCACATTCCTAATACCCACCCTCCTTCCCCCGGCCTTGGAGATCAGAAGAGATTGAACGGTTTTGAGTTCTACTGTTTTTATCTTGTTTCTTCTGACGATGTTATATAAGCAGTGCTTGCATGTGTGCATGTATGCGGACAAACTAGATCTGGGGGACTGGTAGTGGTGCATCCTGGGATATAGTAAGCTCAGCCAATAAGAGACTTCGCTCTTTGGCATAAGTGTGCCGAGTCGGAGCCGAGGGATCGGCTCCAAACCCCATCAGTCAGAATGTAGGCGAGATGGATCCCAAACATCTGAAGTTATGGTGAGTACATAACTAAAAGTTATCATCATCTTCTTTTGGCTGTTCCCGTTAGGGGTCACCAGAGCGGATCATCTGTTTCCATTTCTTCCTGTCCTCTGCATCTTGCTCTGTCATACCAACCACCTGCATGTCCTCTCTCACCACATCCATAAACCTTATCTTAGGCCTTCCTCCTTTCCTGTTACCTGGTAGGTTCATCCTTAGCATCTTTTTCCCAATGTACTCAGCATCCCTCCTTAGTACATGTCCAAACCAACATAATCTTGCCTCTCTGGCTTTGTCTCCAAACATTCCAACCTGGGCTGACCCCCTAATATACTTATTCCTAATCCTGTCCACCCTCGTCACACCCAGTGCAAATCTTAACATCTTTAACTCTGCCACAACCTGCTCTGACTCCTGCTTTTTTGTCAATGCCAGTGTCTCCAACCCATGTAACATAGCTGGTCTCACTACCCTCTTGTAGACCTTCCATTTCACTCTTACTGGTACTCGTCTGTCACAAATCACTCCTGACACTCTTCTCCACCCACTCCATCCTGCCTGTACTCTCTTCTTCACCTCGCTTCCACACTCACCGTTACTCTGAACTATTGATCCCAAGTATTTAAACTCATCCAGCTTCACCACATCTACTACTGCATCCTCATCATTCCTCTATCCTCCCTCTCATTCACAGACGTATATTATGTTAATAGTTGAACTATTGTTATGTACTTCAATATTAATATCTTTGATTTTGTTAAAATCACAATTCATTGTTAGCTTGATAAAGTATGTAGTGCTGTTTGAGTAAGTTAAAATCGGGCAAACATCCACTGATCGGCTCTCCAAACTGTAAGATGTCAT
Source organism: Protopterus annectens (assembly GCF_019279795.1). Taxonomy (NCBI): domain Eukaryota; kingdom Metazoa; phylum Chordata; order Ceratodontiformes; family Protopteridae; genus Protopterus; species Protopterus annectens. The sequence continues at coordinate 1,134,237,659 of NC_056728.1, read as the reverse complement.
ATGTAAAACAGTAAGCTTTAATCGATTGCCTGATATTATATTTGATGATGTTCTTCGTGTTTCACTGTTGCAGCCATCACATTTGGGTTATCTGCCTGCAGGTAGCCTTCAGCCTGCATGAATACCAGAGTCTTCGGAATTGTGCGTCGGATGCTGTTGCTTCTTCCATGACGTCAGGTCGTCAGGGGTATAAAACATGCAGCCGATGCCATTACATCAGTCTTTCTTGCCGTACAGTGCCCGAAGCAGAAGCACTTCACAAGTGCCGGTCGGCCGACTCATGAAATTTTCGTTTTTGAGTTTCAGACCTGAAGTCTTCAAAAAGATAAGTACCTCGTTAGGGATCCTTTTTTTCTTGCTCTAACCAATGTCAGAAAAAATTAACAATTGTCTTGCCTGTGGAAAGCAAATACCTTAAAGAGATTTTCATTCTTACTGCAAAACCTGTTTAGGCCCTGACGACGACATCCCTCGCTGTCAGTTTTGTGCCTTGTTCAACACCCAAACTATTCGTTGTCGGGCTAATTTGTAGCTAAATACTTTCGTTCTCGATCTCTGTACTCTGAAATGGCTTTGTTAAGCTATCCGACTACCTATCTCCCAAAAAAACATAAGGGTAAAGACAGAGACAGACCACATAGGTCCAAAACTGCCGACGACAGTTCCGATAAGCTAGTCGCCAATCCGCCAGTACTCAGTGAGGCACTTTTGCAGCCCCTGATACCCACTACTACAGATTCGCAGGCCACTTCTGAAACCCATTCGGAGTCCGGTATGCCGTGAGATGCTTCTTCACCTATGGAACCTGTGGATGTCTCTACCTTGGATGAGTCCGGAGCCGCTGTGCAGGCACCAGCTTCTGAGGGTGTATTCAGGCCTACCGATTTTCATATCAAACGGACGACTTCGTTTTAAGCTAAAAATACCCAATTCCTCAGGCCTAAAGCTCACACTAAACCTAGAAAACCGATGACCAAAGTGCATTTTCAGGCCCATATGCCTCAAAAACAAATGATTAGAATGGCTGAAGACCTTATTACCTTAATTAGGGGAAGCCAGCCTTCCCCTTCTAAGAGACCTAGAAATTCTTCTGATCAGGAATCTGATATTTCTGCTCCTTCTGACTACCAGGATTTACCCTTATCTACTTATGAGAATTCTGATGCAGAGGATTCCATTCCCTCTGCTTCCCATCCAGAAGATTTTTCTTTTGGTGAAACTTTGCATACCCTTATGGAGGATATCTGCTGGGAAAGCCAGGACTATTCTCAATCCAAAAAGAGATATAGGGAATGTTTAAACCTGCCTCAACACAGGCCTCTAGCTATCCCCCCTGTTCTGGAGATTGTAGATGATGTTTTCTTGGAATCCAGCCTTACCCCAGACACTTTGCCTCCAGCTCCCAGGAAACCTGACAGGTACTACAGAGTACCTGACTCTCACAAATTCCTTTCCAAGAATCCTACTGCGGATCCAGAGACCATTTCCCAAGGACCAAAAGGCATTAAGGCTACTACTGTCAAAAATCCTACACCTTCTCATAGGGATTCTAGAGCTTTAGACAGATGGGGTAAGAAGGTATATACTTCTGCCACTTTAGCCAATAGGGCTTTAAATTGACAGTTTCATATGTTAAAGTATTAGCAGCATATTATGGGCTTAATTAAACAGAAAATGATGTTGATTCCTGACTGTGCTGAGCGCAAAGATTTGCAAGAGTTAATGCATTCTGCTGACTAAGTAGGTAAACATACTTTGCAATGTGGTTTTGATGCTTTAGAAGCATCTTGCAGGGTTGCTGTCACTGGGTCTGTACTTAGAAGGCATGCTTGGCTTAAGGAACAAAACTTGCCAGATCATGTTAGAGCTAAATTACTAGATGCACCCTTACACCAAGAGCACCTTTTTGGTAACAAAGCAGAAGAATCCTCAAAAGGATAGAGGAAAAAGCTAAATCTATGCAAACTGTTAAAGATTTCTTACAAGTACAGCCACCTAGATTCAGTAGGCATTGGCCTTCAAAGAAATGGTCCTTTCCAGTCCCTTCCAGGCCTTCTCAGTCCAAACCCAGGAGCAGCAAACCACCAAGACTTCAGTCTCAGGCTATGCACAGATCTAAGCAGTGGGGGCCCCCACTTCCAAAGCAGGGAGTAGTAAGCCTCCCCCCTATGGAAAAATGGCACAATGGCTTATCCTTACACCTACCAAGCCTTGCTCAACTACTTGCTCCCTTAGGAGGAAAGCTGGCCCTGCATGCAAAAAACTGGGAACTCATTACCCAAGACAAATGTTTTTTAAACACAGTTTCCCTAGGGTACAGATTCCACTTTCACTCAGTCCCAACCCCAAGTGGATGGCCAGACCTTACCCCAAACCAGGCGGAGGCCCAAAAACAAGTGCTCGCTCTCCTCAGTATCAGGGCTATTTAACCTGTTCCAGCAGAACAAAGGGAACAAGGATTTTTATTCAAGACTGTTCCTGGTTCCCAGAAAAGAAAACTCCTGATGTTCTATCCTGGACCTTTCTATTCTCAACATCTTTCTGGTGGTTCCAAAATTCAAAATGCTAACTCTTCAGCAGCTTCTTCCTATGCTAGCCAAGGATGCCTGGCTGGCAACTCTAGACTTAAAAGAAGCTTGCCTGCACATCCCAATAAGGGAATCTTGCAGAAAATTCCTATGCTTCAGGGCAGGCTCCATGCACTGTCAGATCTCTGCTCTGCCCTTTTACTGATCTACTGGGCCCAGGATATTTACAAAGTGCCTAGCTCCTGCCATTGTATTTTGCAGGCATTGAAATATTCAGATTTACCCATATTTGGACGATTGCCTGATTCAGGTAGAGAGTCAGGACTTGCTATTACAGCACCTGGCATTTGTAAAGAAACTTCTAACTTCACTGGGGTACACCATCAATGAGGAGAAATCACACCTATTACCCTGCCAACAGATTGCATTCCTGGGAGCAAGCTTTTATTTATTTATTTTATTTTATTTTACATTTGATGACCGGGAAAGTCCGACTGGACACAGGTCCATTTTCAGCAGAGGCCCAGGAAGAAAAGCTCCACTTAAAACAATGCTAACAAATACATTTTATAAAATACAACACCATCTTCCTAATGCATACAAATATTATATAAGAACATATTTAACATTTCTTCACAGACATATGTAAAAATATATCACTGTATTCTTAAGGCATACAAATAGTATATAAGAACATGTTTAACATTTCTTCTCAAACATATAAGTCAATGCCATTGAAATAAAACATTGGTAGTTAAGAGTAAGTATTCAGAGGTTAGGCACTACTAGATGATCTTTGGCAGAATCCTTGCATCACTGCAATGTAGTGGATTAGCCTGGGGAGTCACATGGGCACAGCCAATTGTTAAAATTGTGGGTTTTGAGTAGTTTCTTAAGTTGTGGAGCAGAACTTGTAGAAGTTATGTGATTTGGAAGTGAGTTCCAGGTTTTTGCTATTGTACAGGCAAAGAGAGTTTTGCCTGCTTCATTCTTATGATGACATTTGATGACATTTATGAGATTTTGGTCTGTTGATCTTAAGGCTCGGGTGGTGGTGTAGGGTTGTATTAGATCCTGTAGTATGGGGGTTTTGTCAGGGAGGTAGTACAGTTTGTGGGCTGTGGAGAGTTGAGTAGTAAGAAGTAGTTGGGGCAACTCAAGCCAGTTGAGCTGTTTGAGGGAAAGACAGTGATGGGCTCTGTTAGAGGCACCTGTAGCAAACTTGGCAATCTTGTTATAGCAAGATGCCATTTTGTTTTGTTCACTGTGGCGAAGATTAGTCAGGATTGGGGAGGCATACAGTAGGGTGGATAATAGGTGGATTCTTGCATTAGTGGCTTTGGTATAATTGGTCATGAATTGCTTGTTCCTATACAAGAGACCAAGCTTTTTGTGAACTTTTTTGATTGTTTGGGCTATGTGTACGTCAAATTTGAGATTGTTATCAATTACTACTCCTGGGAGTTTAGTGTGTGCTGTTGGAGTGATTGAAGTATTATCCTTGGAGTTTATGGTGAAATTATTGTTTAGTGCAGGAGATCTACCAGGACTGAAGATAATTAGTTTTGTTTTTTTTGGGACTGAGTATAAGCTTAATGCTAGAAAACCATGCTTCAGCCAGATTTAATTTGTGTTGTGTTATTGTTTGAAGTTTGCTTAAGGTTGGGGCGGTGCATATGATAGTAGTGTCATCAGCATACTGCACTATAAAGGCAGATGGAGAGGATGCAGCTATCTGATTTGTAAATATGGAGAATAGTAAAGGACCAAGAATGGAACCTTGAGGGACTCCTATGGATACAGGTAGAAGGGAGGATAGTTGGTCCTGCCAAATAACTGCTTGTTGTCGGCCTGATAATTAACTGTTGAACCATGATATAGTGAAGGAGTTTAGGTTAAGAGTAGATACGGTTTTGAGAGGCATGCTGTGATTGACCATAGTAAAGGCTTTGGATAAGTCTAAGAATACAGAGGATACAAAAAGTCTGTTGTTTCTGTGGGTGTTGACTATGTTGATATATGACAATAGGGCTGTTGTGGTACTATGGGAGGGTCGAAACTCATGTTGAGTTGATGATATAAGATTATTTTATAGGAGGTATTGCATTAGTTGTGTATGTACTACTCTTTCTAGTATTTTTGATAAAGGTGATAAAATTGTGATTGGGCGGTAGTTGGTGAGCTCAAGGGAGTTGCTGCCTTTGTGGAGTGGAATAATATGATATATTTTCCAGAGGTTAGGTACTTTGCATTCAGATATGGATCTATTTATGAGGACGGACATGGGGTAAGATATTGTATCAGCTGATAGTTGAAGGAAATCAGCGGGAAGTTTTTCAGCAGACAGCATGGTAGGTTTTAGTTTTTTGAGGAGTTTAGTAATAAGTTGTGCAGGTGCTGGAAAGAAGGAAAAGCTGGGGGGAGTTTGTTGTGTAATAGGGGTAGTAGGGGTTGGGGAAGGTGTGGTGTTGGTGGTGCTATTTAGGATGTTAGATAGAGCTAGGACTGTTTCGGTAAAGAATCTGTTGAATTGAGTGGGGATGTCCTCTTTGCCGGTTGGCACTATGGGTTTGGGAGTGCTGGTTTTACCTGGGTGCAGTAATTTATTTATTGAGGCCTAGAATTTCTGAGGGTTGTGGGCATGTTTTTCTTGTAAGGTTTTGTAGTAATTGTTTTTATCAAGTTTTATACGTTTTTTGGTCTTGTTCCGGAGTGCTAAGTAGTTTTGTTTTGTGGTAGTGGTTTTAAGTTTATGAAATTGAGCCCAGGCTCTATCTCTGTCCTTCATTATGGTTTTAGTTTCTTTCATTAACCAAGAGGCATAGTTAGTCTTAACTTTGATTGTTCAGGCTGGTGCATGATGGTTTAGGATTTTGAGAAAGGTTGAGTTAAAGTAGTCTACTGCTTCATGTAGGGGTAGGTGTTTAGGGGAGACCAGTCACAGTGTTTTAGTTCATTGTTTAGGTCCTTGGCTTTGAAGATGTTCATTGTGTTTCACTGTTGCAGTCATTACACTTGGGTTATCCTGCTGGCAGGCTACCCGCAGTTGGCCTGAATTCCAAAGTCCTGGTCTGACGTTGGTTGCTGTCACCTCTTCCCTGACGTCAGTGCGCCAGGGGTATAAAAGATGCAGCTGATGCCATTGGTTTGGTTACAATGTTGGGATTTATTCCTAATAAGGTAGGTTGGTTGGTGATCACTTAAACTGTCAGGTAGGCAGCCTGATTGGTGTGCTAAGGTATGGTCAGACAGAAGTATCCAATCTAAGATGGATTGCCATTTGGTTTTCTTATCGACTCTTGTGGGGGTGTCTATGACTTGAGTAAACCCATGAAGATTAAGATGGGTAGAGGGATTGTACATGGTACAGTCAGACCAGTCAATATTAAAATCTCCTAAGAGTATGGTCTCTTGTGGATGGGAGATAGACATCCAGTGTAGCAGGTTCTCCATAGTGTCAGTGTTGTTTCCTGGTGGGATATAGGCACCTGCTATAACTATATGCTTGCTAGAGTTTAGTTTTAATTTAGCAAGAATGAGTTTTATATCACTGACGTCTTGGGAGTTGTAGTAAAGCTGTTCCAATATGAGATGATTTTGAAACAGAATGGCTACGCCTCCTCCTTTTTTCCCTTTCCTATCTTTCCATATAGTATTGTAGCCAGGGGGTGTAATCTCATTATCATTATGCTCTGGTCCAAGCCAAGGTTCTGTTAGTATGGCTAAATCTGGTTTGTATAAAGCCAATAGGGCATGGAGGTCCTGAACTTTGTTAAGTATGCTTATTACATTAATGTTTAATTAAAAGAAGAAAGGAGGTTGGCCTGCTATAAAGAGGGTTTGGTTGGTTTAGGTTTGTATGGAGTGAACAATTGGGTCCTGGGTTGGGGTGTATGTCTCCACAAGTGAGTTTTTGAGTTAGATATAGGTAGAGTTAAAGTAGTTTTTGCAGTATTTTATTTTGTTTCTGGGATAAGTAGGAGTTAATTTTGTTTGTTGGTTTATTATTAACGTAGGAATAACGATGAGTTGGGGTAAGGTCACATGGAGATATAGGGAATTGTTTCAGTTTTGGTGTATTGGCTATGGTTTCTGACTGCCACTGAGTTGGATTGGTGAGATGAAGTTGTGTGTGGTAGGATGTAAGGATGGATAACAAGAGAAGAACAAAAATAGTTAATGTGTAGAATGCTACCTTTAGGTGTAGGAAAGCCATTTTATTATTTTGTTTATTCTCCTTGTATGTTATCTTTTGTAGTGGGTGAGGAGTGGTGAGTGAGAGTAGGAGCTATTGACTAGATGACAGAGGAGCAATTAAGGGAGTTGGTGGCAAGGGTGTGGTCTGGTATGTTTGAGTGGGGGAGTGATGGTGTGGTTAGATTGGTTGATTGGGTGTGTGAGCTGGGGTGGGAGTGGCTAGCAGCTATAAGTGTAATTGAAATAGGGGTGGGTGAGAATGGGGGTAGGGCAGGGGAGCGGAGTGAGCATAGCGAACGAAGCTGGGCAGCACTGTCCTAGAGGAGCAGCAGCAGCAGCAGTTATGGAAAACAATCAGCTAGTAGAGGGCTATGGATTAGAGTTTGCTGGATAGCAATTTACTTCCTTGGAAAAACTACCTTACACCTAACTTCATGTTATTTATTTTCCTCAAGAAGCGAAACTATGCCTAAGTCTATGAGGAGGGAATGAGCACAGGATATCTGGGGCTAGACTATGGAGGTAGATGGGGGAACTCTGGTAGGGCAGGGGGGCACACGGTCTGAGGTAGTAAAGATAGAGTTTAAGTGAGTGAGGAGGTAAGTGGGAGGACAGGCAAAAGAAGGAAGTAGAGGTACGAGGGGGGATACAGTGGAAGATAGGAGGGTAAAGAAGAGAGCTAGGATAGAGAAAGATCAGTGTGGGATAGGAAGATAGGTGACTAGGCTAAGGGCTGACTAATGTCCACCTGTGGGGTGGGGGGTGCACAGGTTGAACACAACTTCCCAGATGGCATTCCTCATTCCAGAGAAACAGTTCATTTGGCAACCTACTTCAGACTACTGGTCACAAAAACCCAGCTATCTGCAAGAAAATACTGCAAGCCTTGGGGTTCATGGCCTCTTGCATTCTGTTAATTCCATATGCAAGACTGCATATGAGGAAACTTCAATGGTACCTAAAAAGCCTATGGTGTCAACATTCTCAGGACCTGGAAACAATGATTCCTATTATCCCTTGTCTAAGGGCAGAGTTCCTTTGGTGGGCAGAGGCCTGCTGCCACAACAAGGGACTCCCTTTCACTCTACCCCTGCTGCCGAAACCCTAACAACTGATGCATCAGACTGTGCATGGGGGGCTCACATGGCAGGGCAGTGCATTCAGGGCAAATGGAACCCAAAACAGATGCACCTGCATATCAATCAAAAATAAATGTTAACTGTACAGAATGCTCTGACAGCCTTCAGAGACCTTATTCTTCCAGGACAACTATTGGTGAAGACAGACAGCACCACAGTTATGTGGTACATAAACAAGCAGGGGGGAACCCATTCCTACTCACTCTGCAGACTAGCCATGGCTCTGTGGAAAACAGCCTTGAGCTACCAAGTGAACCTACAAGCTCAATTCCAGCCAGGTAAACTAAATTCATTGGCAGATGACTTAAGCAGAAATCTCATGGACCCACGCGAATGGAAACTGGAACCAAAAATATTCAAGCTCTTGAGGAACAAATGGGGGACTCCAGTGGTAGACCTGTTTGCATCCCCCCAGAACTACCAGTTGAACAAATTCTGCACTAGAACTCCCCACAGTCAAGCTTGGAGAGTGGATGCCCTGTCCTTTACCTGGGAAAGCCTCTCAGTTTATGCCTTTCCCCCTCTGTCTCTCCTCTCGAAGGTTCTACTAAAGATCAAACAGGACAAGCCAAGGACAATACTGATTGCACCAGACTGGCCACGCCAGCACTGGTACCCCCTTTTGCACAGTCTGACAGTGCTACAACCTTGGCACCTGCCTCAGACCCCTTCCCTTCTGTCCCAGCAGGTGGGCCAGATTCTGCACCCTCAGCTTCAAATCCTGAACCTTGCAGCCTGGCTAATTCCCTGACCTCATCTCCAGCAACCCTCAGTAAGCAGGTGCTGGATGTTATTCTTCAGGCAAGGAGGCCTAGTAGTAGAAAATCCTATTCAGAAAAGTGGAAAAGATACTGTTCCTGAAGCCAGGCTCAGGGGATGGGCACAACGGTGCCCAGCTTACCTCATATTCTAGATTATATAACTGAAATGCTCCACAAGGGCCTATATTTCTCTTCAATCAAGATTCATGCCTCTGTCATATCAGCACATTATAATACTGACCCACCCCTCTTCTCTCATCCCCTGCTAAAACAATTCCTTACAGGGGCCAAAAATTTAAGACTGCCCAGAAGGGCTCCCACTCCAGCCTGGAACCTTAACTTTGTATTGGAAAAACTCACTCTTCCTCCCTTTGAACCAGCTGCTCCAGCAGAGTTGAAATTCTTTTCTTGGAAAACAGCTTTACTTCTAGCTATCACTTCAGCAAGAAGAGTGTCTGAACTGCAGGTCCTCATGACAATGGAACCCTTCATTATCTTCCATGCAGAGAGGGTTTCCCTCAGGACTAATCCATCCTTCATGCCCAAGGCGGTGACTAGTGTGGCTCTAAACCAGTCCATTCATTTGCCTATTTTTTCCTTAATCCTCACAATAAAGGGGAAAGGATACTGCATACTCTGGATGTACACAGACAGCTTAGATTCTATTTGGACAGGACTAAACCTTTCAAAAAACCTGACCAGCTGCTAGTGAGCTTTGCTGCAGAGGCAGAGGGAAGGCCATTTCAAAGCAAACCATTTCCAAATGGATAGCACATTGCATCCATTTCTGCTACAAACACCATGGAAAACCTACCCCACAGGGGATAAGAATACATTCCACCAGGGATACATCTACCTCTACTGCATTTCTCAGAGGAGTCCCTACCAGGGGCATCCTGGAAGCTGCAACCTGGAGCTCTGTACATACTTTCACCAAGCATTACCACCTGCTTATCTTTTCTAAATCCAGAGCTGGATTTGCCACAGAAGTTTTACAGGGCCTTATTGCTAGCCATAATGCTCTTTAACTACCTCCACCCTTCCTTAGCTTTGGGAATCAACCCAAATGTGATGACTGCAACAGTGAAACAGGAAGAACATAGTACAGTTATGTGCACTTACCATAAATGTAGATGTTCAAGTGTATTCACTGTTGCAGTCGTGGTTCCCCTCCCTCCAGCCACCTGACTTCTCTTGACTTTTACCTTTCCTCCTTGTTTGGCATATATTATATCATGTGTATTTGCTTTTTGCTGGGGATGTTCCATACCATATAATTGCTTCCTATTGTGGGGGCACCTGACATCTGGGGCAAGAAAAACTGATGTAATGGTGTCGGCTGCATGTTTTATACCCCTGATGACCTGATATCATGGAAGAAGCGACAGCATCCGACGCACAAATCCGAAGACTCTGGTATTCAGGCTGGCTGAGGGCTACCTGCAGGCAGATAACCCAAATGTGATGACTGCAGCAGTGAATACACTCAAACATCTACATTTAATGTAAGTGTACACAACGGTACTTTGTCAGTCTTCATTTTATCCTTGACAGATGGGTCCGGTTCCAATATCTGAACCGACTTGGCCGTTACTACAGCTCGCACCAGCCAAAACCTCACATGCTTCACCTCTACCCACAATCCCAGTCTCATAATTACTTCAGATGTTGTTTGCCTCTCTTCTGAAATGGTTGTGTTTTGCCAGTGCTCTCGAGTTTCAGTGGGTTTAAATCATTTTTTTCTTTATTTCTCAGAGATTTTTCTCTATTTCTCTCTTTCTACTTAATTGCTTCCCTGTACTTTAATATTTTTTCTAACACGTAGTGTAACTTTAAAATATCATTGTTGATGTTTTTTCCCTTTACATGTTAGTGTATTTTCTTTAACTGTCATCGTTGATAGTTTCCGCTCCCTCTCCCTTAAGCTTTTTTTCTTTCTTTGTGAGTTGATATCCCTTCCCCATACATGTTAGTGTATTTTCTTCAACTATCATCGTTGATAGTTTTTCCCCATTCACTTTCATTCCATCACAAAAAAAAAAACCTCGCTTTCCTTTCTCCAGGTATCTTAAGCTTTCTGTGTGAGTGTGAGTGTGAGTCACTGCCTTCCAGCTGTATTTTTTCTTGTTGATGTGGCTGAGAAAGGTAAGGCCCCTTCTGGCTTTAAAAATGTCAGAAGTGTGGCTACAAAATCCCATCGTCTGACTTGCATTCCCTTTGTGTATATTGCTTGGGTCCCATTCATTTGCAAGAGGACTGTAGCTTATGTCATTGGTTCAGTAATCAAGCCCTTGTTGAAAGACCCAGAAAACTGATTTTGAAAAGCTTGATTCCCTCAGCCTTTAGTGAAGCCTTATCTACTGCAGACAAATCAAAAACTGACATTTCCTCCCCTTCGTCCTCATCTTCAGTGGACAAAGGAAAAAAAGAGGAATCTCTCAGTTCTGACCTCTGTGTCAGTTTTGAGGCCTAAGAAAATGAATCCCCCAGTTCTGAAATTATCTTCGGAACCAGAGGCCTCTGGCTCTGGCTGTAGTCGACAACTACTCCAGCTCCAATTGCAGTCTCAACTCTTTGACATCGAAGGCAAAGGTGCAGGAGAAAATTTGTGCTTCACCTACTGTGACAAAAGAGATTTTTCAAAGAACTTCTTATTCACCTTCAATAGACCCTTTTGCTGGAGAACTTCCAGAAGTTTTCTGCAGTGGCCTGAGTCTCCTTCGACTTCATCTATCTGCTCCACCAAAAGTCTTTCTGAACTAGACGTGGAGAGCCTAGTAAATAAAATCTTGCGGGCTAGAGGACTTTCAGGCCCCCTGGAATCAAGCCTTCTTTTACTAACCACTCCTCCTCTAACTTCCTCCAAGGTCTTAGAGTCATCTGTTCTGGATCTCCTGGCTCTGACAGTGCTGGTTCCTGAGATCTTCTCATCCTCAGAACAAGTAATCCTCCTGAGCTCTTCTGTGGCTTCGGAACCAGAGACCTCTCGGAGTCATAGCTACCCTGTCGGGTCCAGGGGCAGGACTTGGCTCCAGGTTTTTCAGAACCATCCCTGCTCCTTGGGGCTTCGGTTCGAGTAAGTTTAGCTCCAACTTTTGTCTTGAGGGTTGGTTCTTCAGAGCAGGGAGTGACCCCAGTCCTGAGGGAGTCTATCTCAGTTCCGGGCACCCTTTCCTCTTCAGGGGTCCGGCCTTCGAGGCAATGGAGAGGGTCCTCTCACTTACAATGACTCATTCGGTGCCTTCCCCCTTGGAACAGGTACCACCACCAGCTCTATTATTCCACCTGCCTCTCCACTGGGACAGTGGGTGCTGAAGTCTCAGGTTTCTCAGACTCAAGTTCTGTCATCTTCTGACACCTCCCTAGATTATCCCTCTGAGGAAGTCCCTCAGAAAATGAAGTCCAAGAGGAAGCGCTTAGATTCCTCCCATGAATCAGTCACTGAGGACACAGATTTTGATGAGGGGGAAGGGTCCCCATGGTCACCACCTGAAGATGCCTTGTTTGAAGACATCCTAGAAATTTTAAAGCAAAAAAGTGGCTAGAAGTCACAAAATCCTTCCTCTGAGGAATCTGTTTATCTGCAGGCTTTTGGCACTCACCCATCTAACTCTTGGGTGACCCCCACTAGCTGATGAACTTATTTAGTTGATTTCACAGCAGGCATTTAAGACTTCAGACACCACTGAACCCATCCCCAAGAGATCTGACAAAATATTATCTGCCCCTAAAAATAAACAGTTCTGGGCCAAGGGATTAGCTGTGGATGCCATGGTCATAGCGGCTGCCACTAAAAAGGATCTCGCTGAGGTGAATTCATCTGTCCGTCTGCCCAACAGGGAGTCTTGGGCTATGAACAGATTTGAGAAGTGTGTCTGTGCTTCATCAACCTTCACTATAAGGTCTTTGGACTTCTTGGCACACTTTACAAGACTTCAGCGGGATCTGATTAAGGAGTTGTCAGACACTCTGGCAGGAGCTGTAGCTGAGGGAGTCCAAGAGAAGGTGGCTTCCCAGCTAGCCACCCTAGAGTCTGTGTCTAATTTTTCCATGAGACTAATCACACATACAGCTGAAGGGACTTTCAGAGCAGCAGGTACAGGTGTAGCAATAAGGAGACATGCTTGGATATGCCTATGTGACTTTGTGGAACCACTCAAGTCTTCTTTCCTTAATGCTCCCTTTGACAGAACATCCTTGTTTGGCCCAAAAGTAAAAGAGACTTTATCCAGGTGTGAGAAAGATGGTAGGACCCTTTCTGCTGTGGGCATACATTTCTACAGCCTTCAAAGGTCTTTTTCTATGAACCAAAGGAGTGGAAAAATGTGGTTCACAAAATCCCAAGGGCCTTTCTAAGACACACATGGAGGGAGTTCCCTCAGGGGCAGAGGGAGGAACCAAAATGGAACACACTGCCCTCATGGCAGAGGTTGTCTCCAAAACCAGGACTTCAGGGATTCCTTTCCAGGGGAAGCCCTTTCAGCACTCCTGAAGGGAGGCCTGATTGTCTTCCTCTGGAGGCAGTTGGGGGAGTTCTTGTACCTAAATGCCTGGCTTAACATAACAACTGATTCCTTGGTGCAACAGATCATATGCAGGGGCTATACCATTTCCTTTTCTCATCCTCCCCCTGTACACAATAAAATCCCAGATGTTCCACCCAATCAGAGGGATTCAGCAGTGCAACAAATTCCAAAAACTGCTGGACAAAAGAGTCATCCAAGAAGTCCCACCAGACCAGAAAGGATCCAGAATCTAATCAAGATTCTTCAGGCTGATTTTGGACCTTAGCATGCTGAACAAATCAATTTGGCAAAGAAAGTTCCGGATGGGTACGGTACAGCCAATTCTTTCCTTTCTGAAGAAAGACAACTGGATGTGCTTGATAGATCCTCAGGATGCATATTACCACAGAAAACTGGACAAATTCTCCAGGAAGTTCTTCCACTTCTGGCTGGGAGCCAGTCATTACCAATTCAGAGTACTACCCTTTGGTCTCAACACAGCCTCCAGGGTGTTTACCAAATGCATGGCAGTAGTAGCAGCTCACTTAAGACTGCAAGGATTCCAGGTGTTTCTGTATTTGGATGACTGGCTCATAACCACTTTGACCAAGCATCAGTTGATAGTAGCCAGAGATTACACTCTCAATATTTGTGCTTATCTGGGGATTATGGTAAATCTTGAGAAATCACATTTGATGTCGATGCAAAATCTGCAATTTATAGGAGATGTACTAAATATGGAGACAACTATAGCATCCCTTCCTCCAGAGAGACTTCAGAGAATAATGGTGTAAGTTCAAAACATAATTCACAGAAAGAGGGTTCCTGCTCGACTAGTTTTTCAAGCTCTAGGGTCGTTGGCAGCATCCATAACTCTAGTACTTTTGGCCAGGTTTCATATGAGAATTCTGCAATGGCTACTAGCTTTTCTGTGGTCTGTCCTTCACCAACCCTTGTCAGACTAAATTTTGATGACCAGCTATTGCAAGAGGGATCTTCTTTGGTGGATGAATTTCAAACAAATTCTCCACAGTCATCCTTCTTATTCTTCCAGAGCCCATGGCCATAGTGAGCATGGATGCCTCTCAGATGGGGTGGGGCAGTCATTTTCTGGGCAAGACTGTCCAAGGCACTTGGTCCCAATTAGATGCCAGAGAAGCTCTCCTCCACAGTTGGCCCTCTGTCTCCTGTATGCCTTTCCCCCTGATACCTCTAATTAAGAAATTCTTACAGAAAGCACTCAGGTTGAAAAGCACAGTAATCCTCATTGCCCCCATTTGGCCTTGACAGATTTGGTTCACCTTCCTATGGCCTTATCTGAATCGACAACCTTGGATTCTGGACCCGGTTCCAGAACTTCTGTCCCATCCAGATGGACTTGTTCACCAAGACATTTTGAACCTCAAGCTGACAGCATGGTTCCTCCAATTCCATTAGTTGACAGGCATCCTAATATTTCCTCCCCAGTAAGTCACATCCTCCTATCAGCTCACAAACCTTCCACTTGTAAACTGTACTCTTGAAAATGGAAGAGATTTACAATTTTAGCCCATGAAAAATATATTTATCTCTTTTCTGCTTCTATAGAACATATTTTAGACTTTTTAGCTTCTCTTTTCCATGCTGGAGCTTCCCCTTCTACCATCAGATTAGCATTAGACTGGAGACCAATTCTGGATCTCAGCAGTTTGAACAAGTCCATTCCCCAAATGAAATTCCAGAAGGTCACAGTTCAGTCCAGTCTCCCTTTCCTAAGGAAAAGCAATTGGATGTGCTTGATAGATCTCCGGGATGCATATTACCACATCAAAATGGACAAATGCTCCAGGAGTCTACTCTGCTTCTGGCTAGGAGACAATCACTACCAATTTTTTGCCCTGCTGTTCGGACTCTCTACAGCAGCCAGAGTGTTCAGAAAGTGCATGGCAGTGGTCACAGCTCACTTGAGACTGCAAGGATTCCGGGTGTTTCCATATTTGAACGATTGGCTCCTTACCGCTCCCACCAAGCATCTTCTGGTAGCAGCCCTGCAGTACACTCTTTCCCTGGTGAGACTTTTGGGAATAACGATAAACTGGGAGAAATCCAACCTTGCTCCGACCCAGTCAATAGAGTTCATTGGAGCAGTCTTCAACACCCGTTCTTGTCTGATGTCTCTCCCAGTTCACACACTTCAGAGACTGAAGCTCCAGCTCTGGGTGATACTCTGTCAAAACAAAGCCTCAGCAAGGGAAGTTCTTCAGCTGTTAGGATCCATGGCAGCTGCCATACCGATAGTGCCTCTTGCGAAACTACACTTGCGAATACTTCACTGGCTTCTGCTATCTCAATGGTTTCCAAGTCACCACTCTCTATGCTTTCAGATTCAGATAACCAGTTGTTGCAAACAGGTCCTTCTTTGGTGTATGAGGCCAGAGACAGAACTTTGGAGCCGCCCATTCCATCCTCCCCAACCTAAAGCCATTGTGACCATGGATGCTTCCCTGATAGGGTGTGGGGGGGGGGGGCATTTTTCAGGGAAAGACAGTCTAAGGCACATGGTCCACTATGGAGGCCAACCTGCATATTAATGTTCTAGAACTTGGACCGGTGCTGTTAGCATTGCAAGCATTCCAATCTGTTCTTCCTTCTGGGACGATTGTAATTCAATCATACAACATGTCAGTAGTCTGGTATATCAACAAGCAATGAGGAACCAAGTCCTATCCCCTATGTCAAGAGGCCATGAGAATTTGGCAGTGGGCAATAGCTTCCAACCACTTTCTAATAGCAATGCCTATCCCAGGGGATTCCAATGTGACTGCAGACAAGTTGAGCAGATTTATTCTCCTGCCTCACGAGTGGTCCCTCAATCCCAACATAATGGTGAAAAATTTCAGCCATTGGGGCCAGCTTTGCTGCGACCTATTCGCCTCCCCGTCAAGCAACAAATGCAACAGCTATTTTGCCCTACTTCCCCCACAGGGAGAGTCCCCGAGGGATGCTGTGATTCACGATTGGCCCACAGGACTGCTATATGCCTATCTCCCCATTCCTCTGATTCCTCAATTCATAAAGAAAGCTATTCGGTTGAAATGCAAAGTGATCCTCATAGCTCCTTTTTGGCCTCAACAAGTTTGGTTCCCCTTCCTTTGGCCTCATCTGTTATGCTGACCGTGGATTCTGGACCCTTTTACAGACCTGATTTCTCACCCGCAAGGGTTGAGTCACTCGAGCCTATCCAGTCTCAAACTGACAGCTTGGTTTTTCCACTTCTGTTAATCGCCAGGCAGGATAACCTTCCCTCATCTGTACATGACATTATCCTGGCCTCACACAAACCATCCACCAGAAGACTATATCTAGACAAATGGGAGAGATTCTCTATTTGGTCTAAGAAAAGAAGGCTAGACCTGTACTTGGCTCCAGTTACAGCAGTCTTACAATATCTGTCAACATTTTTTGAGGATGGGGCTGCAGCTTCTACCATAAGAGTACATCTAGCAGCCATCTCACACATTAGGCCTCCAGTCATACAATGTATAGAACCATGGAACCTCACATTAGTTCTTCAGTTTTTAGCCCAATCTCCTTTTGAGCCTGCAGCAAAGTGTGAACTCAAATTTTTATCTTGGAAGTCCCTTTTCCTGGTAGTTATCACGTTGGCGAGACGAATTTCAGAGCTTCATGCATTATGCATTAAAAGGCCCTATTTAATCTTCCATAAGGGCAGAGTATCACTCTGGGCAAACCCCTCCTTTCTTCCCAAAGTTATTTCAGATTTCCCCGTCAATCAAACCATTGACTTGCCAGTATTTCTCCCAAATTTTACTAATAAAGGGGAATACTGTCTACATTCTTTGGATGTGCATAGACAATTGAGGTTTGATCTAGACAGAACTAAAGCAGTATGTAAAACCGACCAAATTTTCATTTCCTTCTCTGGACTTAGAATGGGAAATTCCATCGCCAAGGTGACTTTTATCTAAGTGGCTTTGGGACTGCATACACTACATCTATTCACTTGTGAAAAAGCCTATACCACAGAATGTTAAAGCCCATGATACCAGAGCTATGTGCAACTTCTGTATCCTTCCATTCAAGAGCCTCTATGGATGATATTTGTGCAGCAGCCATGTGGGCTACCCCTCAAACTTTTATTAATCATTACAAATTAGATGTGGTCTCTAGAGGGAGAGCTGCCTTTGGCTCAATGGTGCTCAGGAATGTTCTTTTTGTTCTTCGCACAAGGAACACAAGGTAGCTGGGGATTCTGTCCCATCAGTGATGAATGGAAAGAAGATTAACAACATCAGATGAAGTAGTTATGTCTTACCATAACGTTCCATCTGTGTTGCTGATCTTCTTTCATTCATCACTTCCCACCCTCCTTCCCCCTCCAAAAGGCTCCTGGGGGATACTTTGAGTCCATGTGGTGTGGTGAGTCAGGGCATTTACCCAGAAATGGCCTCTGCTTTACCAATACTGGGCAAATTCAATCTGAAGTAACAGGAAGAAGGGCACTATGGGTAAAAGCTTAGCTCGAGAGTTTTTTTGGCTGGCGCGAGCTTTGGTATTAGGCTGACTCTGTTCCGAGGACGGAACCAACAACCCATCAGTGATGAATGAAAGAAGATCAGCAACACAGATGCAACATTATGGTAAGACATAACTTCTTTTTTTGTTTATTTAGGATAAGAATAAATTAACTTTACCTCTGCCTATGAAAGCACATTCTACAGGATCTTTAGCTACCTTGGCAGTTTTCCAATCTAGAGATTCAATGGATGATATATGTGCAGCAGCTACTTGGGCTTCTCCCCATACCTTTATTACTCATTATAAATTGGACTTGATATCTAGGGGAAGAGCATCCTTTGGTTTGATGGTGCTCAGGAATATTCTTCCAGGAGTCCACCCAAGATTTTAGGTAGCTTGGTACTCTTTTCCATCTGTCAAGGATAAAATTAATATTGACAACATCAGATAAAGAATTTATGCATTTACCATAATGTTTCATCTGTGTTGTCTATCTTCATTTATCCTTGACTTCCCTCCCTCCATCCCCCGACCTTTAAAGATGTTTTTGGTGGAGCAGGTTATATATCCTTGAATTATTATGATTTTTCAAGCACAGTAGATATGGCGTCACCTTGGACTGTTTTTCTAATAAATATATGTTTTTTATCTATATATATATATATATATATATATGTATATATGTATATATATATATATATATATGTGTGTGTATATATATATATATATATATATATATATATATATATAAAATGTGTGTGTGCGTTTATATACTTTTCTGCAAACTCGATCTGAGGTAATTGTGAGGGAAGGATTGTGGGTAGAGGTGAAGCTTGAGAGTTTCTGACTGGCGCGAGCTGTAGTAACTGCCGAGTCATTTCTTCTATCTGAGCTGGACCCATCTGTCAAGGAGGGTCTGTATCAGTTAATTGAGAGTTTAATTGAGTGAATTGCTTTTTATCGAACTTACTTAAGCGAAAGCTCAGTTAAGCAAATGATAATTTAAGCAAAATTTGTCCTGGGGAAAGGATGTGCTTGGCCATGATTGGGAATTTGCCTTTTTCCCCACTGTAGTGCGATCTTGGAGTTGGTATATTTAGCTGTGGGGGGTGAAGCTCCTACTTTGCAGAGTTTTAAATTTTGTTTTGTTTGTTACGGTCGGTGGGTGGGCAACAATTTTTTTTCCTAAGAAAGTTTTCGTTTAAACGATCGTTTGCTTAATTGAGCTTTTGCTTAATTGGGTTCGACAAATAACAATTCATTTAATTAAGCTTTCAATTAACTGATATAGACCCTTCAAGGATAAATGAAGATAGACAACACAGATGGAACATTGTGGTAAGTACATAACTTCTTTTTTTGTACACAAGCAAAACTGACCTATAAGGCATCACAAGGTTGGGGTAGCTGGGAACCATGGCAATGCCCGTAGATACCTCACTGATTTGTCCTAACACATGAAAAAAATGCATTTCAAAATTATGTCCAGTATAACACATGTAATGCAAATCCAATAAACGATATAGCCTTTATAGTTAATGTTTTTCCTTAATCCACTGGTTATCAATATTATGGGAAATAGAATGCAAAACTACTGCATCAAAGATAAGTATAATGTCATAGTTAGCTACAGCTAAGCTTTTAATCCATCTATCCATCCATCCATCCATCCATCCACAACCCTAGTTCTTATTTTTGCAAATCTTGTTAATAAAGTTAACTCAGTCATTTATAAAAGAAGATCAATCTTTACAATGTCTTTTAGCATATGTTCAGCATAAATAGCAACTTTGGAATGGGCACCTACATAGTGCAATTTGGGATTGGAAGTTGTTTGAATCCAATAAATACAACTCCAGACAAATGCCAGATACTTTAATAAAACAACAAAACTTTCGGATTACAAATCCTTCTTTAGTGTTAGAATACCTATACTGAATTCTAAAACCTTAAATAGTCAATTAAACAGTCACATGATAATAGCCAGCCTATAAACACAAAAATATACAATAATCATTTAATTACTTTAAAATTGTTTCTATGTATAAAAGTATATATTAAAGATACATAATAAAATTCATAAAACCATTCATTATCTTATTTCTTTCTGCTTTTTAACTAATATTAGTTTAATAGTCAGTGCATTATTTAGTCCTGGTTTCATATCAGCTATCAATCTAATTACCCAGGTGTATTCTCTATTCTCTAGAACATTGTTTAGGTCCCCACCCATAATCTGCTTATGTACTATGTCTATTACTCTAAATTTAAAGTTATGGGCACTTCCATTTTCCATTACACGCTTATTTAAGGCATTATATTCCATTTTCCTACATATATTTGACTTATGCTCTATAATACGATCTTTAAGTTTCCTGCTGCTTTTACCAACATAAAAACTTGAGCACACTGTACAGGTTGCCAGGTAAACAATATTTTCTGTATTACATGTTGCCGTACATTTAAATACAAAAATTTCTTTAGTTATTGGATGAATAAATGAAGTAGTGTCATTTTTAAAAATCTCATCACAAGTACAATTTATACAGGGGTAGGTACCCATTTTAAAACTATTTTGCCTTCCATTGTTCTGTTTTGGAAAGTCTTTATAGCATAGTTTGAGTTTCAGATTTTGAGCATTTTTATATGCAAAGAAATGTCTATTTTCCAATATCTGGCATATTTCAGGCATAGCCATCAAAATGCCCCAATTCTTTTCTATTACCTTCTTCACCTGCTCAGTTCTTAAATTATAAGTTGTTAAGTATCTTACTACTTCTGCTTTATGTATATTCATTGTTGCGCTTTGTTCCCTAATATTAAAAGCCACCATATTGTTAACTTTTCTAGCTTCTAAAGTTTCTTTTACATACTGGTTGACTATTCTATATGGGTAACCCCTTTCTAAAAATTCAACAGCCATATCATTTAATTGTTCTTCGCATACCCCATCATCAGTATTCAGCCTATTCACCCTTAACATTTGGGATTTTACTATTCCCTTGAATATATGCGGTGGATGCATACTGTTCTTATGTACATATCTATTAACTTGTACTTCTTTTTTATGTACACTGGTCTCAATATTTCACCCTTCCTTTGTATAGTCACATCTAAGAAAGCTATCTTTTTTGGGGAGCAAACTATTTTAACCGGAAAAAGCTTGTAGTACTCTCTAAATAGTGTACAAAACTTTTCAAAGTATCTTCAGTCCCTTTGCACACCAAAAAGCAATCATCTACATATCTACCATAATATATTATATTCTCTTTCCCCTCATTTCCTGTACCAAACATCATATTCTTCTCCCATTGATGCAGTACTGGAAGTTGTTTCTCATGTGCAGATTCAGTAATAGTTCCCTGTTTTATACTGACAGCTTTTATCAAGACTCACATTTTGTGACCTATTCTATGAAGGTGTAGTTTCATTATTAATTTCTTATGTAGGACTTTGACACATGAAATGGTTATGGTTGGTGAGATAAAGCACTTCAGAGCCCTCTTTTGTGTTGGCTGAATAATTCTACTGGGGGATAGTGCTAAAGCAGACAATAGCCTACTATGCCCACATGTTGGGTATTACAGAAGTTTAGCAAACCACAGCATCAGCCTTTAAAATTTAGAATACTTAAGTTCAGGCAAAGGGACTTTAACAAAACAAACAAGGTACCTCCTGAGATGCTTCCAGATCTGTTATTTATATGTAGTCAAAAATGTTGATGATAGATTTTGTTTTTAGTCATATGTTACTGCAGTTGCTGTAGGTACCACACCTGTGATTTAGCTGTTGTACATTTTCTAAGCGTGTGTTTTGAAATTCCCTGCATGTAAAGCAGATTTATACTAACGTGCTAGATGAGTATTATGACCTGTATGTTTTGGCACCATACATTGGCAATTACTCAAACTTGTTTTATAGTTTTAATTGATTAAATGTATTTAACAGTTCAAAGTACATGATCTGAACTAGTCTTCATGCTTTATTTCAAATATGAGATGGAATTAAAAATGAATCCATAAATAAATAATGATTGACTAATGGTACAGTTTCAAAATATATTTTGCTGTACTGTGAGTCTGGGCTCAGGAAGGAGACCAACTTATCAGTTATTTTATTTGACATTTGTTTACCAGGAAAGTCTGACTGATACAAGCCCATTTTCAGTGGAGACCCGGGGAGAAAAGCTCCACAGTACAATTTAAACAGAATTACAAAATCAACATTGGTTACAAAGACTAAGACAATCACACAGAAGTACAATTTATGGATATGATAAAACAAGAAAATAACCAAATATAAAGCAAGTAATAAAGCTGGACATATATTATATAGAAGAGAGACGAGAGTTCCTAATATGTATATTACAGAATAATAAATTGTGAAAACTATATATACTTTCTGGCAAGAGACTTGGGTAGCAAATTTCAGTCATAATTTCTAGGACAGATAAAGAGTAGTATAAGAGCAGAGAAAAGGAACATTAGAAGGCTAAGGAATTATAGAAAGGTTAGGCTAGAAAGTAGGTAACATAGGAAGGGATGCATGATATATCAAGAAAAAAGTATATTAAGACTGGGAAGAAGGGAATGGAAAAGAGTACTAAGATTGCGTGGAGCAGGAGCAGATCCAGGTATTGGTTAGATGTTCTTTCAGCTTAAACTTGAAGGAATAGTAGTGGAGTATTGATTGTTTCTGGAATGCTATTTCATGATTGGCAACACAGTGAGGGTACATACTAACACAGTTAGATCTTTGAGGGTTGTAAATAGATAGTAGATAGTTGTGAGAAGAGCTTAGGTCATGAGATGGAATGTAGTGTTGAAATAGTAATGATGTAGTTTGTGAAAATGAGGAGTTGTACAGTATTTTGTGTGTTAGTATTAGTTGATTAAAGGCGAGAAGGTGGGGTAGTTCGAGCCAATTTAGGAACTTGAGAGCAGACCAATGGTGAGAGTAGTGGGCTTGGCCTGTGACAAATGTACCTGTTTTGTTATAACATTGACCAGGTTTTGCTTTGAGGGAAGAGTGAAGATTGGTTCGAACAGGTGAAGCATATAGAAGGGAGGGTAAGAGACAGGTGGTGGCAAGGGTTACTTTTGCGGAGTTAGAAATGAAGTTCTTAGCCCTATACATCATGCCCAATTTTTGGTTAGTTTTTTTTCATATTGTTGCTGATATGCAGGTCAGACTTAAGATTGTTATTAATAGTTAGACCTAACAGTTTTGTGTGTGAAAACACATTGATTGAAGTATTGCTCAGAGAAGTAGTAGCACATTCATTTAGGAAGGCTGAGACAAAAGGGGCAGGATGAAGCAGGCACTGGCCTATTTTCCTGATGAGTAGTTTAAGCATTTAACTCTGTCAGGGTAAACTATGGTGAAGGCCATTAGTGTAGCAAGACAGATAATACTAAGAAAGGACATGATATGGCTTACTGTGCATTGCTGGTGAGTAAATGTACTGCACATCATGTAAGAACTGGCATTGTATTACCATACATATATGCTTACCAATCTGCATACTGCATCCTTCCAAAACTCTAATCTGTCTAATCCATACCTGAAGTGGTCAAAAGGATCTGCCTACAAAGACACCAGCAGGCTTACATAGTCAGTATTATATATTCCCCACTCTGAAGGAGGTATAGGCCTCTTCAAAATTGATTACATGCATAGGTCTGCCATTGTGGGACTGTATACATATCTACTGATTTCATAAGACCCAAACGTACTGAAAGTTTTGAAACATGAGGAGAATAAGTTTAAGATGACTGCCCTGCTTAGTTTAGCAGAAGCATATCGGCGTCAAGCAGGAATGGAAATCAGAAGTAGATACAAATCAGACAGCAATTGAATGTGCCAAAAATAAAAGAAAAAATATAAAGTCAAAGATCAGATGAGAAGGCGAGAAATGTGGGAAATGCATAAATATAGTTGCAAGTATAGAAAACTCTTGAAACAATCTCATGTTGATCAGGACTGAACACAGGAATGATTAAGGAATGGTGACTTTAAACCAAAAGATGAAAGGTTAATATTGGCAGCCCAAGACAGTGGACTACTTACAATCTGGTTTACAAAGTCCATTGAACATGTGGGAGAAACAGAGAAATGTAGGTTTTTTAAAACAGAATTAGGAACAGTCATACATCTTGTTGCTGGTTGTGATATACTAATGGCAGAAGGACTATATACTGAAAGGCATAATAATGTGGCAAGACTGTTGCACTGGGGATTGTGCAAACATAATACTGAAGTAGCTCAAAAACACTGGAAACACTGGCCACAAAGTGTTATAGAAAATGAAGTTTATATCACATGGGATCACCCACTACCAACAGTTCAAAAAATAGATGCAAGAAAACCAGATATAGTAGTCCATGAAAAGACAAAAGTAGTATTGATCATTGAAATTGCTACACCCAGTGACTACAGCATCTTACATACAGACAGACATAAAGTCATACAATACCAGGATTTGCAAGCAGAAATGAAGGCAGTGTGGAAGAAGGATACCCAGACAATTCCAATAGTAGTAGAAGCAATGGATTTTATAAAAAGGAATTTACAAGTGTACTTAGATATGTTACTGATACATGTAACTCCATACAAATTACAGAAGGAGTCATTACTGGGCATATTGTGGCTGCTATGATGAGCACTTATGGCTAACATCAAAGGCTGAAACAATACTAATTTCATGAACTTTAATCAATCATATTTTGACTTAGGAATGGGGTTCATTCCCATCATGATATTAGAAACCCAAGAAACTTGGAGACATTAAAAAAAATCAGTACTATAGGGATTTAATAATTTGTCCACTAAATCATTATTACCAAGTGAAAAAATGTTCTTTATTAATGTGAAACAGTGGCACATCCAAGAACTTAATATTTATTTGGAAATATGAAATGCGATGACTAACAGCAAGATATACAAATTTCAGTTAAGAAACAAACATGAAAAGCAAGCAAAGCTAATGCACAGTAGAATGAAGAAGACTAGAACTGCCTAATCATCACAAAGAACCTTGGTATTAAATTATATCATTTATACTGCTCAAGCATGGCACCTAATCATTTTGTGCACTAGTCAGAATCAGTCACTTCCGCACTGCTGACATTCACAAACATACTGGCAAAAGTCATCAGTATTTAGAGATTATGCCAACTTTTAGAGTGCATGTAGCTGTGCCTTCTACTCACCCTGCCAAATCAGCATTGGTTGGATTACTTCTTGGCATCTGTCCCTTCTGTTGTTAAACGAGATTCAGAAGCTGAGGTGATTTCAATTGCTTCTGAAAGGAGATTTTGTTTAGTAACATAGTAAAACTCCATGAAATTGCTATACATATATGAAGCTGTTGTATAGCGAAACTCTGAATTGTCAGATATTGAAGTGTCATTTTCTTAAAAAGTCAGGGTTTTGTAATTGTGACATTGTGTGTATCTGTCAATAGAAATTACCCAGTGACTGTTTTCTCTGCAGCCTTAATACATAAAATAAAGCTTAATTTAGTCTGAATTCGCTTAGCAAGCAAGCACACTCCTTCATGGTACTTTCACTCTTACTGATGCTATAAAGGGAAAAATTAGAGGGGAAATGTTATTTCAGAACAAATACTGTCTTCTTTTATACATTGCTTTGAAAGAATTGTGAAGTCACTCAAGTATTTCTATTCAGCAGACATTAATCCACAGACTGCTGACATTCTAAAAGCCAGTGTTATCCTATTAACTTAAGACCTTTCAGGATTTGTCCTTTTATGATTTCACATTACACCCAACAGCATTATCCCACCCCTTTAAAAGATTCAGTTATTTTACTCTGCACTACCAGTTCTGTGACTCCCATTCTATGTGTTCACCACCCTGTCAATTAAATTGCCTTTTCTTACACCATACTAAACCTTAACAGTTCAAATTACAGCATATGAACTGTTCTACCTCCTGTCTTTCCTGCTCAGTTTATTTCCCACTAAAGTGTTTGTAGATGCAAATCATATCCCCATTTCCTTTCTATATTCAAGGGAAAATGGCCATGGCTTCATCTCATATGAGTTTTCTTCTATTCCTTTTGTCATCTTAGTGGCTTCCCTTTGTAGTAACCTTACTTAATACATACTCCAAAATAGGCATGATATTCTGCCTCTGGCCTTACTAATGACCTAAAGAATGGGAGAATATCCTCTTTGCCCATGGTATCAGGTATTCTAACTGTGGCCTTACTAATGACCTACAGAATGGGAGAATCTCCTCCTTGTCCATGGTATCAGGTATTCATTTGTGGCCTTACTAATGATGTACAGATGCACTCCACTACTTATTTTCCTTTATATTGAGTACTCTCTGTGACCTATCCTCTTTCTACTTTTATATTAATTTGACTATTTTCTCCTACTTTCTTCCATTTGGGGTTTGATGAAGTTTAACTGCATGATATCAGCTACTTAGCCCTACCTTCTTCAGCTGTGATTTAGTTTTAGTACTGTATTAGGTTCATTTGGCAGAATGTTATGGGTGCAGTCTTGTGATAGCCCATGCCATGGAGGTTTCTATACATCAAAAAATCTGACTAGTCTTTTCTGCAGTATTTTCCATGACCCTTTGTACCACTGTGGTAAGATTCAGTATTCAGTAGTTCCCCAGGCCATTTTTAGCTATTGATTTATTTATTTATTTTGGAATTATGCAATGGTTGCATATCTTCAGTTCTCAGGAATATATATCTCTACTAACCATACATCAAGTGAGTTGTACGTTTAGAGGTTCTGTTAACATTGCAGGCAGCTTCTTAAATTTTTGGGGTTATCTTAGCCTTCAAACCTCTCTTCCCAAACTTATCTTTAATGAAGACAAAGGCAAGTAGTTAATTCAAATCTCCTCTTTTCACTGTTTTGTAAATCAATGTCCTTTACATACTTTTTTTTTGCTTTCCTTTTGCCTGATAATTGTGTCAGATACTCTACTTTCCTTGTATTCCTCTTCTGTTCTGTATAATGTTATCAAATACTGTAACTTTCCTTGTATTCCTCCTCTACATTCATGATCTACAGTGTATAATATTGTATCAGATACTGCAACTTTCCTAGTATTCCTCATCTACTCTATATAGTATTGAATCAGATACTATACCCTCCCTTGCAGTCCTACCCTACTCTGCATAATACTATATACATTTTCTCTCCTTTTTACTATTTTCTTGTAGCAGCCATGCAAATCATTTCCAGTCCATAACGCCAGATATTTCATTCTCCCTCCCCAGATTTTATATTTTCAAACTCATGCCTTAAGCTATCATTCACTAACTCACCATTCTCCCTCCCCAGATTTGATATATTAAAACTCATGCCTTAAGCTATCATTCACTAACTCACCATCCTTCCTTGAAGCATCTAACAGCATGTACACTGTGTGCTATCGGTAAGCTTTCTATTTCCACCTCCTACTTTCTACCTTGATTGCTGAACCCTTTTTTGTTATATTATTTACTCCTTCCTGTTCTGCATTTTATTACTCCTTTTCTTTTCATCCACTTCCTTTAGCATCTAGTATTTAACTTCATTCATCATATGCATTGCAACCTCTTATCATTTCTGAATAACTTTCTTATCATTTCTGAATACTTTAAAGCCCCCAAAAAGCCCCATCCCAATTCCTTTTTATTAACTGGTTCAGAATTCCATTATCCTCTAATGTTTCCTTTCCCTGCTGCTAGCAACACCTACAGGTGTATTATTTTTGACTACTGAGTCCTTTGCATTCTTTGAATTATGATCCACCAACTTTGATCTCCTGATTGACTTTATATTCCTTTCTTTCTCTTCACCTCTCTTTTTAATATATTTCCATCACCTACTTGCTTCTTCTTGTCTTCCTCTGTCTCCCTCTTACAGCTTAGAGTAAAGGTAGAGGATTGATTATAGCATCATAGGATATTACAAGGCAAGTGTAAGGACCATTTGAACCTTAATGTTCTTCCTGCCTTCAAGAGGGTAAAGCAGGTCAAACCAGGAATTCATTTTTGGGTGCCCATCCAATCAGAAGAACAAAAAAAACATTCACAAATGGAACAGTCCTCAGGTTGAAGTAAGCAATAGCACAATCCAAAATAACACAATTAGTGTGAATCTTCTGCAAAAATACTCCAAGATAAAAAAGAAGATGAAACAGAACAATCCAACGTTTATTTCCACACAGACAAGCGCTTTCATTCCCCAATGGAAACTTTAGATTATAGAGAGGAAGAAGATTTTATAGAGAACAGGATCAACCTGTTTGCTTATAACACAGACAGGTGCTGCAGTTAATGAGGGGGGAAGAGTATACAAAAGGATATGTTAAGGCTGAACAAGTGGAGAGAAAGGTGGCAGTTGAATTCAGTGCAAATGAAGTCAAGGTGTTGTACTCAGGTCACAATAACCCTGATGTGAATTGTCAGCTGGGAGGAATAGAACCAACAGCAGGAGAGCAGGAAAATAATCTGGGGATGGTGATCACACCTGGATTGAATCTCCAGGAAAACCATGTGGTCATTGGCAGGAAAATAAATGAATGCTGGAGTATTTCCTTGTGGAGGGATTTCAGAAATAAAGAGGGAATGATTCCACTCTAGACAGCCTTAGTCAGACCACACATTGAGTACTATGTGAAGCTCTGAAAGCAATTTAAGGAAAAGGGCATGAGGCTTCTAGAAGGAAAGATACAAGAAAGATCTATAGGAATGAAAAGGAATATATCAAATGTTAGAGAAGCTAGAATTCTCACTTACAATCAGAAGATCAAGGGGCCCAATTGTGGTGCACCAGATCAAGTAAGGGAGATGTAAAGGTGTCATTCTGAACAGAGTGATCAGAGTGGGTGGAGGGACACTGGCAGCAAATTACAGGGAATGACTTCTCCATGGATCAGTTTTTCATAGATACTGTTTTGGACCAATGAAACAGACTACTGGAATGGTGATGGAGAAGAAATCCACAGAGGCATTCCAGAGGACAAAAACATGAGTGCAGTTAGTTTTTACATGGCTACATCCAATGTCATCTTTGTCATTATTGTCTTACAGTCATAGGACTTGTAGTCTATGGTGTGATTGTTTTTAGAAATTTCACATGATATGGTCAAATTATTTCAAAGGAGAAACTGCAACATTCAGAATACTTAGAAAGAATATTGAAAAAAAGGCATGTGTCAAGACTAGAAATGATTTATGATAGAAATGTAGTAAAATTCACTCATGTGTCCTTAGACAGCACTGTGGCATAGAGGGATAAAGTCCTGAATATGGCCCAGGTAACCCAGATTTGATTATTGGGAAGGATGTGCACTTGGACATACCTAGTGCATGCTGGGAATTCAGAGGGAGGTGTTGTCCTTAGGGCAGCAAGGGCATGGGCTGAACTACACGCCCCATTTAATGCAAGGGAAGGGGAACTTAAGACATGGAAAAGAAAACTCAGCAGAAATATGATGTTGCCCCAGGTGCTTTGATGTTCACAGCAGCCTTCATCATGGATCAGAGTTAGTCCAGGGGTAAAATAAGATCCTGGTATACCCAATGGATGAGGCAATGCCCACAGGGCAGCCAATGATCAGCTGTAAGAAGCCAAAAAAAAAAAAGAGAGCAAAAAAGTCACTCCTGTGTTCTTGAGATGCAGCATGGTAAATGGCATTATGTATAGGAAAATCACATTATTTTTTGAGGTTACTGCACAGTGCTAGCATATACTTAAAACTAAATTTCCCTTGTGGGATCATTTAAACTCCACTACCATATAGCTTCATTTTCTGAAACTGTCAGTTTGAGCAGTTTATCAGTACATAGCCATTTCACTAAACAAGAAATCCAATATAGTCTATTTCGATATGTAGGGATTTTTACCTCTGTGGTTATCATTATTTTTGTAGGTTTATTGTACCTGCTGTCAAAAGTTCATATTAATGAAAGACTTTTTTCTATTATAAAAACATTAATTTTGCCGTGAAACCCTATGGGTGTATGCTTTATTTTCTCCTTATGGCATGGCCATGGGTGTATTCTTTATTTTCTCCTTACGGCATGGAAACATAGGGGTGAAAAAATATCAGCTTAGAGTCAGATTGCAAGAAAACTGACGGGATATGAAAAATGTGAACGAAGAAGACCTGTAGCTGAAAATTTTAATAACTGTATAATTGTCTTAGTTATGAATATATTTTTAAAGCCACAGTTGTTTCTCATGCAGAGTACACCAGAAGATGTTAAAACTATGTGAATGATAAACTGAGAAGAAAAGCTATTTTTATTTTACAGTTTGGTACTTTGCATCCTGCTTTGTTTGATACTCTTAGAAGGCTGTAAAGCAGAAGTGCTATGGAATTATGCAAATAATGTTTTCTGGATATTTCAGAATTATTTATTTTTGTTATTTACAAGTTATTTTTCTTATTCACTTGTCCTTGTTTTATTATTGCCCAAATAAACTGTAGTTCACATCTATTTTTGAATATTTAATAAACCTCAGACGATTTTTTTTATAGTAGTTATTGTACAAGCACAAAAGGCATGAAGGTGAAATGGATGGAGGGGGGGGTTAATAGTCCATGTGGCTCTAGAATCTGTAGCCAGTATTTGTAGTCAGATTATGAAGTATACAATATAAGCACAAGTTGTCATACATACATCCCAATGCTGTTCTGATTCATAAACCCTCTTACTGCATACGACCACTATGTACTTCAGGCACTGAGGTTCAGAATGACTTATGCTAATGTGGTAGTCCTTGGGAGTGATCTGTGTATATGACCAACCTGCCATGCTCTCCATTTACAGGACTTGGAGTAGTATAGGATTCATAGATGCCCAAAATATGCAGGTGCTGGACAAGGTAGAAATTCAAAGGTGTAAGTATGAACAGCATTATTGCAGTGTACACTTATGCCTTTCTCAGGTCTTGCATGTCAGGATAGTGTGAATATCATAGTGTGTGTGTGTGTGTGTGTGTGTGTGTGTGTGTGTGTGTGTGTGTGTGTGTGTGTGTGTGTGTGTGTGTGTGTGTGAAGATATCTGTGTCTCCTTGGACTGCAGGTGCTCCTCTGCATAGTTGTTCCAACTGCACAGTAAAGCAGAGTCATGCAAATTCATAGGAAGTGAGATGACTATGAATCAGTACATGGCACTGCAGTGCAACTCAGTTGATTAGTGCAGGGCAAGTTGTGCTATAGCATCTTTTACTGTGAATACCAGCCTTAAACTTATTATGTTTATCATATTTATCACTGCTGAAGTAGCCTGAGCTATAATATATCCTGCCAAGGATATAAGAGCCAATCAGCTTTAAAGCTTCAGGGCATCTTCCACACACCCAAACCTTTAGTTAGCTTGAGCTGAGCTGACTAAAAAGACAGGTGTGGATGCCAACCCCTTCAGAGCTTTCCTGATATTGAAGATAGTGTTCATCTGCGGGCTTTCCAGGATCAATGGTCGGCTTGTGGTGTTTCTTTGCTGAGCAGATAAGATGTTCTTCATGTTTCACTGTTGCAGTCATTACATTTGGGTTATCTGCTTGCAGTAGCCCTCAGTCAGCCTGATTAACAAAGTCTTGGGTCCTGCGTCGGTTGCTGTCCCTTCTTCCATGATGTCAAGTCATTAGGGGTATAAAACATAGAGCCGATGTCATTACATCAGTCTTTCTTGCCGTGCGGTGCCCGAAGCAGAAGCAGTTCACAAGTGCCGGTCGGCCGACTCCTGAAATTTTCGTTTTCCAGGTTCAGAACCGAAGTATTCAACTAAAGCTAAGTACCCCATTGGGGAAACTTTTTCTTGCTCCTTACCGATGTCAGTAAAAGTTAATAATTGTATTACTTGTGGAAAGCAAATACCTCATAAAGATTTTCATTCGTACTGTATTCCTTGCCTAGGCCCTGACCACGATGTACCTTGCTGCCGGTTTTGTGCTTTATTTAATCAGTGCACTATCTGTCGTCGGTATATTTTTGCATCTAAATATTTTGGTTCTCGGTTTAATTATCCAGAAATGTTGGTTAGCCATCCGACTACCGGGATTTTGAAAAAACGCAAAGATAAAGACAGAGACAGGCTGCTGAGGTCCAAAACTGCCGACGACTCGTCTCCTAAGCCAGTCGCCAGTTTGCCGGTACTCAGTGAGGTGCTTTTGCAGCCCCTGATACCCGCTACTTCTGATTCGCAGGCCTCTACTGAGACCCATTCAGAGTCCGGTATGCCGCAAGATGCTTCAACTAAGGAACCCATGGATGTCTCTACCGTGGATGGGTCCGGAGCCGCTGTGTAGGCACCGGCTTCTGAGGGTGTATTCAGGCTTACGGACTTGCATATTAAACTGATGTCTCCTTCTTCATTTAGGCCTAAATCTCAAACCATGCCTAAAACACTGACGCTCAGGCTGCATGCTTAGGCCTATATGCCTAAAAAACAAATGATAAGAATGTCTGAAGATCTTATAACTCTAATCAGGGGAAGCCAACCTCCCCCTTCTAAGAGACCTAGGACTGAAGTTGTTTATGAATCTTTTGACCAGGATTCTGATTTTTCTGATTCTTCTGATGATCTGGATTTGCCTTTATCTACTTATGAGGATTCTGATGCCGATGACTCTAGCCCCTCTGCTTCCCCTCCAGAGGATTTTTCTTTTGGTGAAACCTTACATACTCTAAGGGAGCATTTCCACTGGGAAAGCCAGGATTTTTCTGATTCAAAAAAGAGGCTTAGGGATTTCTTACTCCTGCCTCAGCATAGGTCTTTAGCTATTCCTCCTGTACTAGACATTGTTGATGCTTTTTGGGAATCTAGTTTGACCCCTGATTCTTTGCCTCCTGCTCCAAGAAAACCTGACAGATATTACAGGGTTTCTGATTCACACAAGTTCCTTTTAAAAATCCTATTGCAGATCCAGAGACTATTTCACAGGGACCCAAGGGCATTAAGGCTTCTACTGCTAAAAATCCTACCCCTTCTGATAGAGACTCCAGGTCGCTGGATAGATGGGGTAAGAAGGTTTACACTTCTGCAGCCTTGGCTATTAGGGCTTTAAACTGCCAGTTTCATATGTTAAAGTATCAGCAACATGTTATTGGATTGCTTAAACAGAAAATGATGTTGATTCCTGACTGTGCGGAAAATAAAGAATTACAGGATTTAATGCATTCTGCTGAACGGGTTGGAAAACATACTTTGCAATGTGGATTTGATTCATTAGAGGCCTCTTGCAGGGCTGCTATTACTGGGTCTGTGCTCAGAAGGCATGCTTGGCTTAAGGAGCAATCTTTGCCTGATCATGTTAAAGCTAAATTGTTGGATGCTCCCTTAAATCGGGACCGCCTGTTTGGCAACAAGGCTGAGGAAGTTCTTAAAAAGATGGAAGATAAAGCTAAATCTATGCAAACTGTTAAAGATTTCTTACAAGTTCAGCCTCCTAGATTTAGTAGCCACTGGCCCTCTAAGAATTGGTCCTTTCCAGCCCCTTCCAGGTCTTCTCAAGCCAAACCCAGACACAGCAGAAACCCCAGGTTTTAGTCCCAGGGGACACACAAGACTAAGCAGTGGGGGGTTTCCGCACCCAAATCAGGGAGTAGTAAGACTCCCGCCTATGGAAAACTGTCTCAATGACTTGCTTTTAAAACTTCCAAGCACTATCCAACTGAATGCTCCTTTAGGCGGAATGATTAATCTGCAGGCCAAAAACTGGGAACTCATTACCCAGGACAAATGGATTTTAAATATAGTGTCCCAAGGATACATATTTCACTTCCACATCTTACCAACACCAAGAGGGTGGTCAGATCTACCCCCAAATCAGTGGCAGAGGCCCAAAATCAAGTACTCTCTCTCTTAAGCATGGGGGCTATTCAGTTGGTACCAGAAGAGGAAAAGGGACAAGGTTTCTATTTGAGAATGTTTCTGGTACCCAGAAAAGGCAATATATGGCATCCTATCCTGGACCTTTCTACTCTAAATACCTTTCTGGTGATTCCAAAATTCAAGATGCTGACTCTTCACCAGCTGCTTCCCATGCTAGGCAAAGATGCATGGTTGGCAACACTAAACTTAAAAGAAGCATACCTGCACATCCCTATCAGGGAGTCTTGCAGAAGATACCTTCGCTTCAAAGCAGGCTACATGCACTATCAGTTCTCTGCACTGCCCTTTAGCTTATCTATTGCGCCCAGGGTATTCACAAAGTACCTAGCTCCAGTTATTGCATTCTGCAGGCAAACACCACAAAACTTCAGTTGTATCCCAAGCCCAATAAGGTCTCCTCAATAATGAAACTCGAATAAAATACCAGTAGTTTGTTTTAAGTTCAAATAGACACAAAACAGACTAATTTCAAACAGACATAAAAAACGGACTTAGCGCTTTCATTTCCTACTACGGAAACATCATCAGAGTCATTGTCAAAGTCCCCCCCCCTTACTTTAAATAGACCCAACACCTAAATAATTAACTAATTAATTAATCAATTAATTTCTAGTTAAAGTAATACAACTACCTAAACCCATAGTTCATACATTCTATAGATTAATATACTACCTTGTCACTTTATGTATATTATAACAATAAACACTCGATCACAATCATACTGTTTTACATATTTTTAAAAACATATTACACATATAAATAATAAATAAATAAAGTAAATAAAATATTATTAAATAGTTTTCATACTGTACAATAATTTAATTTCATACATACAGCTTTAACCATTAATACAATTAATTAATTAATTATAAAATATATAACTATGCTGGTATAGAGATGGATGAAAGACATTTTCAGCTTTTTAAAAAAGGTTTTATGTTTGTCCCAAATAGAAAAGGGAACTTGGCCAACACTATTAGATACTAAAATGTTTGTAAGAAATTTGAATTTAGCCACTATTTATGAGGATAGTGGGGTAAGTAATAACCCATTTAAAAAGAAAAGTGCCATTAACCCCCCGTTGGTACCTGATTTACATAATTTTGAAACTATTTTGAACAATGAGCTAAAAAATTATTATAAGAATAGAAAGAAATGGTATCTTAATAATATAACTCTGGAAGAAATGGAAGTGATGAAGGAAATTAGTAATGACAAAGAAAAGAGGGGTGGGGTAGTGATTATGCAAAATTGGGAATATATAGGGAAGTTGCTTGGAGTCCTAAATGTGGAAGGTAGATACAGTCAAGTGTCAAGAAATGAAATGAATATAGCCTATCGTAAAACTAGATTTGATTTTGGAGGATAATTTGATGCAAGGGGCTATAGATAAAACACTATATGAATTTTTGAGTGTGCAAAAACCATTCATTTCTAGTATATTTGGAATTCTAAAGACCCACAAGAATTCTATGGAGCCACCTATGAGACCCCATAGTCTCATCAGGTGGGTCCAAGATTGAACCTTTGGCTATATTTGTGGACAAAAAGTTAAAGCCGTATCAGAAATTTTACCCACATATATTAGTGGATTATTGGGACTTTCTAATAAAAGTGGGGAAATTAAAGTATGATGTAGAATATATGTTTATAACAGTGGATGTTAAAAGATTTGTTTTCTGTGATTCCGCACGAGTTGGGCCTTAAATGGTTAGAGGAAATTATGATAGAATTTGGGTTTTTGGATGGTAGAGACTTCAATTTAGTATTAGAGAGTGTGGAGTTGGTTATGAAAAATAACTATATATATTTCCAAGGAGAGCTATACCATCAGATTGATGGTATACCAATGGGGGCAGCCTGTGCACCTATAGTGGCTAACATAGTATTATTGTATTGGGAGAAACATTTCATACTGGATTCTGGATGCAAGCTGTATATAAAAGCGTATTTTAGATTTTTGGATGAAATATGCTTGGTCTGGAAGGGACCAAGACATGAAATAGATAATTTTGTGATGTATATTGGCCAAACAACAGAATTTTTAGAATTTACACATGAAATATGGGAAGATAAAGTGAACTTCTTGGATGTTACTATCTTGAAGGACAACAAAAATAAAAAATTTAAGTCAGAACTGTATAAGAAGGAGTGTTTCTCTAATTCATACTTACATTATAGTAGTAATCACCCTATTAATCAGAAACAAAATATAATAAAAGGTCAGATGATTAGGGCGATGCATATGACATCAGAGGAAGATGATATGAGGACTGAGTTAGACTATATTCAGAATCTTTTTGAAGAAAGGGACTATCCTGTAGAGATTATAGTGAATATTAAGCAAGAAGTTCTGAAAGGATGGAAAGAGAAGTATATACCATTAATATTAAGTGGACATAGTAATAGTAATTGTATGCAACCTGAGGTAAGGGAATTGGATGAAAGGAAAGAGACAGGAGATGTATATATGGTACTGATGTAGAATCAAGACACTAAGGATATTAAGAACATTGTGCTGCGGTAGCGTTGTCGCCTCACAGTAACATGCTGTCCGGTTTGATTCTCAGCTAGAGCGTCTTCTGCGTGGAGACATGCATGAATGGGCGTGCCTTCGTTGAAGATTGTGCGTCAGGGCTGGTAACTCGGCACGTAAAAATCAACTACCAATCATTAGCGGACCGGAGTTCCGCTGTAGCAACCCCCATCCAGGAAAAGCCGAAAGACACAACACAACATATATAGAAACTGGACTTTATTTTCATCTATGCCCAATAGTAGTAAAATATTTTCTAAGAAGTTAAAATTTGGGTATAAGAAAAATAGGAACTTGAAGGAAATATTTGAGAGGGAACGAGTAGTAAGATCCAAAAGGAAGGTTGGTACGTATAAGTGTGGTAGATGTCCACAATGTCCATTTGTGTACAACCAAGGGGGTTTAGGTATAGAGCATATCAACATGACATTCTACCCTAAGGATTATTAGAATTGTCAGTCAAAGGGTATAGTGTATTTGGCTAAATGTATATGTGGCTCATATTATGTGGGAAAGACAGAGAGGAGTTTGAAACAAAGGATATATGAGCACACATGATATTAATAGGAGGAAGGAAACCAATGCACTTTATAGACATACTATAGTTTGCCCACAGGCTGATTTTAAGTTTTGGGTCATAGAACAGGTTTTAAGAAGTGAAAGGGGTGGTGAATGGGAAGCGCAACTGGAGTTAAGGGAACTTATATGGCAACTGCAGTTGGATGCTTGTAACCCACAGGGACTAAATTACCACATTTCACTTATGCCAGCACTCAAAATTAGAGCAAAAAAGTATTAATGGTTAAAGCTGTATGTATGAAATTAAATTATTGTATAATATGAAAACTATTTAATAATATTTTATTTACTTTATTTATTATTTATATGTGTAATATGTTTTTAAAAATATGTGAAACAGTATGATGTTTGTGATCGAGTGTTTATTGGTATAACATACATAAAGTGACAAGGTAGTATATTAATTTATAGAATTTATGAACTATGGGTTTAGGTAGTTGTATTACTTTAACTAGAAATTAATTGATTAATTAATTATTTAATTATTTAGGTGTTGGGTCTATTTAAAGTAAGGAGGGAACTTTGACAATGACTCTGATGATATTTCCGTGGTAGGAAATGAAAGCGCTAAGTCTGCTTTTTATGTCTGTTTGAAATTAGTCTGTTTTGTGTCTGTTTGAACTTAAAATAAACTACTGGTATTTTATTTGAGTTTCGTTATCGAGGAGACCTTATTGGGCTTTTAAGTACAACTGACGTTTTGTGGTGTTACTGGTTTTCTTTTCTTCAGTCATTCCATTGGATTCTGCAGGCAAAGAAATATTCAAATATACCCATACCTGGACAATTGTCTAATTCAGGCAGAAAGCCAGGACATACTTTTGTTTCATCTGGCCTTTATTCAAAGGGTACTGACTTGTCTGGAGTACACCATAAATGAAAATAAATCACACCTGGTACCCTGTCAACAAATTATATTCCTGGGAGCAAGCTTGAATACAACTTCCCAGATGACTTTGCTCACGCCAGAGGAATGGACTCATTTGACAACCTACTTCAAACAAGTGGCCACAAAAACCCAGTTATCTGCAAGGCAAATACTGCAAGCCTTAGGGTTATGGCCTCCTGCATTCTTCTAATTCCATATGCAAGGTTGCATATGAGGAAACTGCAATGGTATCTCAAAAGCATATGGTGTCAACATTCACAGGATCTAGAAGCTACGATTCCTATCATACCTTGCCTATGCCTAGAGTTTCTTTGGTGGGCAGAGGCCTGCCACCAAAACAAGGGACTACCATTCACACTACCCCCTGCCACCCAAACCTTAACAACAGATGCATCAGACTATGCATGGGGAGGGGGGGGCTCACGTGGCAGGGAAGTGCATTCAGGGCAAATGGAACCCAAGTCAAATGCACCTACACATAAATCAAAAGGAAATGTTAGCTGTACAGAATGCTCTGACAGCCTTCAAGGACCACATTCTTCCAGGACAACTAATGGTAAAGACGGACAACACCACGGTCATGTGGTACATAAACAAGCAGGGAGGTACACACTCTTACCCCCTCTGCAGACTAGCCATGGCATTGTGGAATACAGCCTTGAGCTACCAAGTGAAACTACAAGCTCAATTCCTGCCAGGAAACTAAATACACTGGCAGATGGACTAAGCAGAAACCTCATGGACCCACACGAGTGGAAACTGGCACCAAGGATTTTCAACATGTTGACAAACAAATGGGGGAGCCCAGATATAGAACTGTTTGCCTCCACCGAAAACCATCAGTTGGACAAATTTTGCACAAGGATTCCCCACAAACTAGTTTGGAAAGTGGATGCTCTATCCTTCAGCTGGAAAAACCTATCAGTTTATGCCTTTCCTCCTCTGCCTCTGCTCTCCAAGGTACTACTAAAGATCAAACAGGACAAGCCAAGGATGGTTTTAATTGCACCAGACTGGCCACACCAACACTGGTACCTCCTCCTGTGCAGTGTGTCATGCTTGGCCCCATGGCACCTGCCTCGGACTCCTTCCCTGTTGTCTCAGCAGAGAACCAGATTCTGCACCCTCAGCTGCAAATCCTGAACCTAGCAGCCTGGCTAATTATCTAATCTGTCCTTTACCACCCCCTCAGTAAATCAGTGATGGATATCATTTTAGAGGCTAGGAGGCCTAGTACTAGAAAATCTTATGCTGCAAAATGGAAAAGATTTTGTACCTGGAACCAATCTCAAGGGATGAGTGCAGCAGTGCCCAATTTACCTCAGATTCTACAATATTTGACTGAGATGCTTCATAAGGGCTTGTCCTTTTCCTCCATCAAAATTCATGCCTCAGGCATTTCAGCTCATTATAGCACAGAGCCTCCCCTCTTCTCTCACCCACTGCTCAAGTAGTTCCTCAGAGGGGCCAAAGATTTAAGGCCACCGATGAGAGCTCCAACTCCAGCCTGGGACATTAACTTTGTCTTGGAGAAACTCACTCTTCCTCCTTTCGAGCCAGCTGCTACTGCAGATTTAAAATTCCTTTCCTGGAAAACAGCTTTCCTTTTAGCAATCACTTCTGCAAGAAGGATATCTGAGTTACAGGCCCTTATGACAGTAGAGCCTTTCATCATCTTTCATGCGGACAAGGTGTCCCTCAGAACCAATCCCTCCTTCATGACCAAGGTGGTATCCAGTGTGGCTCTTAATCAGTCCATTCATTTGCTTACCTTCTTTCCTAACCCACAGAACAAAGGGGAATGGATACTGCACTCCTTAGATGTGCACAGACAACTTAGATTCTACTTGGACAGGACTAAACCTCAAAGGAAATCTGAACA
Source organism: Protopterus annectens (assembly GCF_019279795.1). Taxonomy (NCBI): domain Eukaryota; kingdom Metazoa; phylum Chordata; order Ceratodontiformes; family Protopteridae; genus Protopterus; species Protopterus annectens. Next base: position 1,134,198,243 of record NC_056728.1, on the reverse strand, counting down.
ACTGCTGGTGGCATTTGCTGCAGGGACAGAGGGGAAAGCTATTTCAAAGCAAACCATTTCAAAGTGCATAGGCCACTGCATTCATTTTTGCTATAAGCACTATGGAAAACCTATCCCACAGGGTATCAGACCCCATTCAACCAGGGCTGCATGTACCTCTACAGCCTTTCTCAGGAGCATCCCTACAAGGGACATCCTAGAAGCTGCTACCTGGAGTTCTGTACATACTTTCACCAAGCATTATCATTTGCCAATTTTATCTAAATCCAGAGCTGGTTTTGCCACTGCAGTCTTGCAGGGCCTTATAGCTGGTCCTAATTCTATTTAAATTCCTCCTCCAAACCTTAGGTTTGGGAATCTACCCAAATGCAATGACTGCAAAAGTGAAACACAAAGAACATAGAACAGTTGTGTACACTGTTATTCTTGTTATCAACTTCATACAGTTATTCATGTTATCAAATTCCTACCATTACAAACATAAATACTCTTGTGACAGTCTTTGCAGATGATATAAACTTTGAGGGTTTGTGGAGCAAGAAAAATGGAATGCCACATTTTAGTTTTCTTCCCATAAACAATTTACTCTCTAACTCTCACTAGGAACAGTAAGTCCTTTGTACAACTAGTTCTGTCCAACACATAATGGAGGGAATGTTACTGAACATTAATTGAACATCCGGTGTTACATATGTATAGGCAGAAATCACAAATCATTTGCTTTAAGTTATGAATCTAACACTTCATTTTAAAAGTTCAAGAAGTACTTTTCGACTACTGATCACTCGACTTGAAAAAAGAATTTAATAAAACAGAAGTGGAAAATCTTATAATTACTGAACTAAATGAGTGATAAATTGCAGTACATTTTTAAACTACCAGTAAAGATAACTTGTAAACACCTTTTTGATTGTTTAAATACCAGGAAATCTTTAGTAATGATTTAGTACTTATAAGCCTATAAGATACATAAAAAGGATTATTGTAATCAGTGTTATATTTTTATTGTAATCGGTGATATTAGCAAATATTGTTAATGTTTAGAACACTTGAAACATGTTTATTTGTATTATTTCATTATGTCTGATGAAGTTTACTAATGCAGTAAATGAAAAGCACTGAACATAAGATATGGCTCTTTCTTTATTCCATAGCCAGTATTGTGCTTGTTTTACAACAAATAGATGCTGTGGGGAGGGGGAGTGTGATAGCTGGTGTTTAGTTTGCAATTGAATTAGGCTCTTGCTATATCTTGTCATGCTCTTATGCTTAATGTTTTAAATTCACCGAGCATCAAACCTGTTTTTGGGGGAAATGTTTTTCAACTGTTTTTTCAGCTTATTAAACTAAATATGTCTTATTTTAAGGAGGATGGGGTTAGGCCTATGAGTGGAGGAGGGAAACTCAATCCTGTATTACCATTTATGCTCTTTGTCTTCCTTTTATTAGCCTTAACTTTAACAGTTCTTATTGATAAATTAAACCAATTTATTATAAACTTTAATTATATTAATCATACATTTAAACCCTAAATCATGGAATGTCAGGGGCATTCAGTCCCTAAATAAAATAAATTGTTTCTCCATCTGTTTTTTATATATCTAAAAAGCAGAGATTATTTTTATCCAAGAAACCCACATGCATGAAAAGACTGCATTAAAAAGTGGATTTCCCAAAATGTAGTAGTGGGGTCTAGTAGTAGAAAAGCAGATGTTACAATTCTAATAGAGAATACTTTCAAAGACTCTATTATAGAAATTAAATCAGATGTCAGTGAACACTGATATTAAATTATTTGTAAAATTGCTGCAGTAGATAAACTTGTCTTTATGTTAAGTATATATGCTTCTTGTTTAAATCAAATACAGTTTATTGCCCAGATATGCAATCTATTCAGAAGCAAAAATTAGAAAGCACTATTTTAAAAGCAGAAATGACTTAAAGAAGATAGTAGATTCATACAAAGATTCTATTAATACATATAGATATTTTGACAGCATTACCTCAGCAGCAATACTAGAATTTAAAACTGAATTTGATTTAGCAGACCATATAATACTTACTAAAAAGATAAAAAACAGTTTCACATATTTTCCCCTTGCCTTACGTCATGGTCCAGAACTATTTCTTAATTTGAAATAATACTTTAAGCACTGTGATAGATTTTGTTACTTGCCCCTGAGCCTTTTCAAACCATTCCAAGATATTTGTAATTTTAAGATTGGATGCTTGGTTCCTCAAAAGGACTCACAGTACCAGTTGGTCTCTTAACCCTAAATTGTTAGAGAAAGAGATATACTACAAGATATTGGATCCCTATAAATCATTTTTTAACAACTTACACAGAATTACAATGAAATCTGTCATGAAATGGGCTGCATTAAAAATTCACATGAGACATATTAATTAGTAAGGCATCTCTTTAAGAAATGATTGAAGCAAAAAGAAACATATCTTAAAAATACAATTCAACAACTAGAAACAATTTTAATAAAGAGCTACAACAAAGACCTAAAAGAGAAAATTAGCTCAGTACAAAAGTAATTCTTCTTTATATTGCCCAGCTTTTATTTTATGTGATCAAGGCCTTGGCAGAATATTCTGGGTGGTTGCAGTCACTTTAAAATTATTAGTATATTTAATAAAAATACTTAAACTAACCACCATCATTCTAGAAGTAAAACATAATAGTAAAATGGATTCTTCGAATGAATGTATTCATACAGTTTTGTGGAATACTACACAACCATATGTAACTACAAGGCACATTAGCAAGACAGTAGTGTAGACAACTTTTTTTTACATCAATTATATATCTCCAGTTTACATTCAGAACATGTATCAATTCTGGACCAACTGTTAACCTAATCAAGGATAATTTACACCATAAACCACATTAAAACTAATAAAGCACCTGGACTTAGCTTCATATCTGAATTCCATAAAGCAATTTCCCCAAAAATGCTATAAATACAAATAATAACAATAACAATAATAATATAAAAATATAAAAAAATGGGCTTTAATATTCTTATTTAAATAGACCTGAAACTATCCTGATGCTAAAACACAATTTGGACTCTCTAGATCCTTCTAACTGTAGATCTATTTCAATAGTAAATTATAATATTAAAATTCTTACTTCTACTATATTAAATAGATTGAAAAAATATTCCTGTATTCATGTCCCATTTTCAGTCAAGTTTTGTAACTACTAGTCAAACTAATTATCAAACCCTTGCATTAGAAACAAATGAAGCACTAAACTCTCATCAAAACAAAAATATTTGTACTAGCATTGGATGCATCAAAAACTTTTGACCATATTAATATTTCATTTTTAAAGCAAGATGTTCATCGTGTTACACTGCTGCAGTCATTACACTTGGGTTATTCTGCCGTCAGGCAGTCCCGCAGTCGGCCAGAGTTCCAAAGTCTTGGTCCGGTGTCGGTTGCTGTCGCCTCCTCCCTGACGTCAGTGCGACAGGGGTATATAAGATGCAGCCGATGCCATTTTCTTCAGTCTTTCTTGCCACGCGGTGCCCGAAACAGAAGCAGTTCACAAGTGCCGGTCGTCCGACTCCTGAGATTTTCATTCCGTATCCAGAACCGAAGTCTTCGAAAATAGCTAAGTACCCCATTGGGGAAACTTTTTCTTGCCTCAGACCGATGTCAGTAAAAGTTAATAACTGTATTTCTTGTGGGAAGCAAATACCTCATAAGGATTTCTACTCCTATTGTATTTCATGCCTAGGCCCTGACCAAGACGTCACTGGTTGTCGGTTTTGTGCTAGGTTTAACAAGCGCACTATTAAACGTCGGTTTGATTTTGTCCGACATTATTTTGGTAGAAAATTCAATTACACCATGTCGTCAGAAATTCCGACAACGGCAATGCATAAAAAGCGCAAGGACAGACATCCGAGGCCTAAAATTGATGATGAGGCCTCTTCTAGTCCGGTCGCCGGTTCTCTGGTTTTCAGCAAGGCGCCTACACAGCCCCCGACTACCACTTCCACAGAACCACAGACCACCTCCAACTCCCACGTGGAGCTGGCTGGGCCTTCGGATGCACTAGGTCTTCAGCTTACCAATCATAAACCTACAGAGGGAACCGAAATAGCTGAGCAATCCACAGCTACAGAGGGTGTTTTCAGACCTACCCAGTTAACCATAAAACCCTCTGCTAAGTCTAAGCCCCCCTTAAAAGCAAAGAAACAGACACAACTCTCTCCAGGACAGGCTACCATGCCTAAGAAACAAATGCTAAAAATGGCCGAGGACCTATCCCCCTCCTGATAAAAGGCCCAGACAGGATGCAGACTATGAATCTTCTGACCAGGTGTCCATTTCCTCAGACTCTTCCTCGGACCTAGGTTATTCTTTACCCCCTTATGAGGATTCTGATGCTGAGGAATCAATTCCATCAGCCTCTCCGCCTGAGGATTTCTCCTTTGGGGAGACCTTACATACCATGAGGGAGCATTTCCATTGGGAAGGCCAGGATTACTCAGAATCCAAGAAAAGGCTCAGAGACATCCTGTTATTGCCTCAACACAGACCCCTTGCTATCCTGCCAGTTTTAGACATTGTGGATGATGTGTACACTGAATCCAGTTTGAACCCTGACTCCTTATCCCCAGCCCCAGTTAAACCTGATAGATATTACAGAGTCCCTGACTCTCACAAATTTCTGTACAAAAGCCCTGTTGCTGACCCTGAAACTATTTCTCAGGGACCCAAAGGGATTAAGGCCTCATCAGCAAAAAACCCAGTTCCTTCTAACAGAGATTCCAGAGCATTAGACAGATGGGGAAAGAAGATATATACGTCTGCAACTTTAGCAATGAGAGCCTTGAATTGCCAGTTTCACATGCTAAAATATCAGCAATTTTTGATGTCTCAGTTGAAACAAAAGATGCTTCCAGATTCAGATCCTCCTAACTTAAAAGAAATGCAGGATTTATTGCATGCAGCTGAACAAGTGGAAAAACATACTTTGCAATGTGGGTTTGATTCCTTAGAGGCTTCCTGTAGAGCAGCAGTTACAGGCTCTGTCATTAGAAGACATGCTTGGTTAAAAGAACATATGTTACCAGATCATGTTAAGGTCAAATTATTGGATGCACCTTTGCAGCGGGATGTGCTGATGTTCATCGTGCATACAGCTGCAGTAATCACAGATGGGTTTTCTGCCGTCAGGCGGTCCCTCGGTCGGCCGAATTCCAAAGTCTTGGTCCGGCGTCGGTTGTGGTCGCTTTCTCTTCTGACGTCAGTGAGGCCAGAGTATATAAGACACAGCCGACGCCATGTTCTTCAGTCTTTTTTGCCGCGCGGTGCCCGAAGCAAAAGCAGTTCGCAAGTGCCGGTCGGCCAGCTCCTGAATTACGAAAATTTTGGAAACCGAAGTCTTCATTAAAGCTAAGTACCCCGTTGGGGAAACTTTTCTTGCCTCAGACCGATGTCAGAAAAAGTTAATAATTGTATTTCTTGTGGGAAGCAAATACCACATAAGGATTTCCATTCCCTCTGCATACCTTGTTTGGGCCCAGACCACGACGTCTCGGGCTGTTGCTTTTGCGCTACCTTCAATAAATGCACTATTAAGCGTCGGGCGGAGTTTGCCCAACACTACTTTGGTAAAGCTTTTGATTATAAAATGTCGTCGGACTCTCTGACTACCGTTTTGTCCAAAAAACGCAAAGAAAAGGACCGACACGCGAGGCCCGCGGTCCCCGCCGACACCACGCCAAAACAGGCTACACGTGGTCCGGTTCTCAGTGAGACGCCTTTGCAGTCCCTGACTACCGACGACACACCTTTGGCGGTGTTCTCTGTACCCGAAACCGCTGGGACCTCGGCCCTTTCCCAGACTACAACCGAAGCCTTTGCTAATGTTGAGCCTACTAATGTGGACAGGTCCACCTCCACCCATGGTGTATTTAGGCCCTCATCTTCTTTTTCAATTAAGGCCTTTACTAAATCCAAAGCAGCCAGGCATCCCACGAGGCCTGTTGCACAGGGTCCATCTCCAGGTCCCATGCCTAAAAAACAGATGCTTAAAATGGCTGAGGATTTAATTACTCTTATCAGAGGTTCTCAACCCCCTCCAGACAAGAGACCCAGAGTGGAGGAAGATTCCCCCCTCTTCTGATCAGGGATCCATTTTATCAGAACATTCTGATGCAGAGGAACACTCTTACTCTCCTTTTGAGGATTCGGATGCAGAACAGTCCATCCCTTCTGTATCTCCTCCTGAGGATTTTTCCTTTGGGGAAACCTTGCACACCTTGAGGGAACACTTCCATTGGGAAGGCCAAGACTTTTCAGATTCCAAGAAAAGACTTAGGGAATTTCTTTTGTTACCTCAACACAGACCTCTGGCTATACCTCCTGTTTTGGACATACTGGATGATGTCTATTTGGAGGCTTGCCTCCTGCACCAGTCAAACCTGATAGGTACTACAGAGTACCCAGCTCTCACCAATTTCTCTTCAAAAGCCATAATGCTGACCCTGAAACCATTTCACAAGGCCCCAAGGGATTGAAGGCCTCCACTGCCAAGAATCCACTTCCTGCAGAAAGGGAATCAAGATCTTTAGAAAGGTGGGGTAAAAAGGTATATACCTCGGCCACCCTAGCCATGAGGGCCTTAAATTGTCAGTTTCATATGATTAAATATCAACAGTTCCTGTTATCACAATTAAGAAACAAAGTGTCTCAACCTGAACAACCAGATATAAAGGAGTTACAGGATATGATGCATAGTGCAGAGCAAGTGGGTAAACACACTTTACAATGTGGTTATGATGCCCTAGAGGCTTCAAGTAGAGCGGCTGCTACGGGATCAGTCATTCGCAGACATGCCTGGCTTAGAGAACAAAACTTGCCTGATCATGTGAAAGCTAAACTTCTAGATGCTCCTTTACAAAAGGATGTGCTGTTTGGTACTAATGCTGAGGAGATACTACGGAAAATGGAAGAAAAAGCCAAATCCATGCAAACTGTCAAAACCTTTTTCCAGGTCCAACCACCATGTTTTAGCAGAAATTGGCCTTCAAAGAACTGGTCCTTTCCAGCCACTGACAAGCCCCAAAGAGGTAGATACAGACGCACAAGGGGCAGAGGGCAATCACAAGGATCATATAGAGGACGACAATGGCAAACTCCAGCACCAAGAGGTGGCGAGGATAGTGCACAACAGTACAGGAAGCAAACCCAATGACTCCCTCATTTCCATGCCAAGCACGTCTCAGCTGGCAGCACCTTTGGGAGGAAAGCTAGCATTATTTGCAAACAATTGGCATATTGTCACAACAGACAAATGGATCCTGGACATTATAAACAGAGGCTACAAATTTCATTTCCACACTCTTCCAAAAATGAGAGGCATGCCAAACCTGCCACAGAATCAAAGGGCAGAGGCACAACTACAAATTTCAAAGCTCTTAAGCATGAGAGCTATTCAAGAGGTACCTTCTCACGAACAAGGTCAAGGTTTTTATTCAAGGCTTTTTCTGGTACCAAGGAAAGGAACCGACTGGAGACCCATTTTGGACTTATCCATCCTAAACACATTTCTACTCGTACCAAAATTCAAGATGCTCACATTACAGCAACTTCTTCCCATGCTGGGCAAGGAGTTTTGGCTGGTAACATTGGACCTCAAGGAGGCATACCTGCATGTCCCAATCAGACAAAGCTGCAGAAGATACCTCAGATTTCTTGCAGGTTCAATCCACTATCAATTCTCTGCATTGCCCTTTGGCTTATCTACTGCGCCCAGAGTATTCACAATGTGCCTGGCATCAGTGATTGCCTACTGCAGACTTCAAGGGATACAAATCTACCCTTATTTGGACGACTGCCTGATCCAAGCGGACAGCAAGCACATACTTCTGGAACATCTGACATATGTGACATGGCTATTGCATGCTCTGGGATACACAATCAACAAAGAGAAATCAAGGCTAGCACCATCTCAGAAAATAACCTTCCTGGGTGCCAACTTGGATACAAACACCCAGATGGCCTATCTTACGCCAGAAAAACAAGGGCAGCTATCTCAATACTTCAAAATACTAGCAAAAAGTACCAGGCTTACTGCAAGGAAAATCCTGCAGGCTCTGGGATTCATGGC